>NC_079230.1:27929456-28042388 GCF_029633865.1 Lampris incognitus
AAAACAGTCGGCCTCCACTCAGGCTAGCGAGCCTGAGTGCTTATCAGCTGTCAGACACAGCAAATGATTATGTCTCATTGCCTGTTGTTCTCTCTCTCTCTCTCTCTCTCTCTCTCTCTCTCTATCCCTGACTCATGTCTCTTTCCATCTCTTCCTCACTCACCTTTTCTCCTTTTGTTTATCACAATCTGCCAGTCTTGCGCTGTGCAGAAACTCTTCCTCTCGCTCTCATTCTGTCTATCTTCCTATCTCCTCTCTCTGTCACCTTCACCCTTTTTCTCCTCACTCTTGTCCTCTGACAGAGATTGACTTGGTCAATCAAATGGTCTGATGTAAGAAATGCTTGGCTGGGAGGAAACGACAAGCCCTGCTCCCTGACCATCTTTACACTGCTGTGTGGATGAGGTTACCTGTCAGTTGGTATTGGACTTGGTATTTGATTGGTGTCTAATAAAGCGGCTGTCTCAAGCAGACCAGGTAAACACTGGCAGGTTTAAGATGGGGTTTGGTCTATTGGGTTGGATTCTGTCATAGCAGAATTAGATTCAGATTCAACTGGGGAACACAAGGTGCTGGTCTTTGTTCATTTGTTCTGCTACAAAGAGGAAGGCCAAAGAGGAGGTTTACGGGTGTGGTGAAGGAAGACATGCAGGTGGCTGGTGTGACAGAGGACGATGCAGAAGACAGGAAGAAATGGAAATGGATGATCCGCTGTGGCGACCCCTAATGGGAGCAGCCGAAAGTAGTAGAAGACGTTACAAGATAGATATATAACACAGGAACAACAAATTAGATCCAGGATAAAAAGTAGCACTGCCTCACATCTACTACAGTCAAGATGTGCATCTTGTCCTCTCCAAATAGATCTTATCATCAGTCTAGGAAGCTGATGTAACTTTTCTATAAGCAGGCTGGGGGATGCATAGTTGTTCTCCTCTCTTCTTCCACTCTTCTGCCCCCTTTGTACAGAACTACAGTGTGTCAATGTAGTGCACTTCGGCTGAGCCACTGCATGCTAAGCCACCACACCCTAAGCCCCTGCATCCTGAGCCACTGCACCCTGAGCCACTTCACACTGAGCCACTTCACACTGAGCCACTGCATCCTGAGCCACTGCACCCTGAGCCACTGCACCCTGAGCCACTTCACACTGAGCCACTGAATGCTGAGCCACTGCATGCTGAGCCACTGCATCCTGGACCACTGAACCCTGAGCCACTGCACCCTGAGCCACTTCATCCTGAGCCACTGCACACTGAGCCACTGCATCCTGAGCCACTGCACACTGAGCCACTGCACCCTGAGCCATTGCATCCTGGGCCACTGCATCCTGAGCCACTGCATCCTGGACCACTGCACCCTGAGCCACTTCATCCTGAGCCACTGCACACTGAGCCACTGCATCCTGAGCCATTGCACACTGAGCCACTGCACCCTGAGCCACTGCATCCTGGGCCACTGCATCCTGAGCCACTGCACCCTGAGCCACTTCACACTGAGCCACTGCACACTGAGCCACTTCACCCTGAGCCACTGCACACTGCGCCACTGCATCCTGAGCCACTGCACACTGAACTACTGCATGCTGAGCCACTGCACCCTGAGCCACTGCATCCTGGGCCACTGCACACTGAGCCACTGCATCCTGAGCCACTGCATCCTGAGCCACTGCATCCTGAGCCACTGCGCACTGAGCTACTGCATCCTGAGCCACTGCACACTGAGCCACTGCATCCTGAGCCACTGCACACTGAGCTACTGCATGCTGAGCCACTGCTCGGGCAACAGTAGCTCAGGATTCAGGTTGTCTGGTAACTGGAGTGTTGCCAGTTTGAGCCTCAGCTCCTCCTGGCAAAAATGTCAAGGTGTCCCTGAGCAAGATATCTGAACCCAAACTGCTATCGATGAACTGGTTGTTACTTTGTAGTTTACACTGCCATCAGTGTATCAGTGTGTGTGTGTGTGTGTGTGTGTGTGTGTGTGTGTGCGTGCGTGCATGCATGGGTGCGTGCGTATGCATGGGTGAATGTCAGGCATTAACTAACTGTAGAGTGCTTTGAGTGGCTGATGCAACTAGAAAAGTGCTAAATAAAATGCAGTCCTTTTATTTACCATTTAGTGTGTCCTCTGAAATCTTACAAAGAGAAGCTCTCAAAATTGCTTGTTTTTTTCAAGTGCTTTGTGACAAAATCCAGAAAAGTAGATGTTGTTGATAATGATGATGATGGTGGGGGGAGAGAAAGAGGAGGTGAAGAGGAAAAAAATGTTTTGTGTTACATGTTTTTAACAAAGAAAACAAGCGAGTAAATTAAAAAGAAACGTGTTCAGGATCCAGCACTGAAGAATATTAGCATGACATAAATAATAGTCATAACGTAGGCAAATGGTTCTCAATCAGGTCCTCAGGTACCACCAGTACTGCAGGTTTTCTATTCAACCAGGTACTTCAACACATTCACCTGTTGTTCCAGTCATTCAGCCTCCGATCAGGGAGGTTTTACACCTGGAACAACAGGTGAATGTGATGAACTATGGGGGGGTTTCCATGTACTGTTTATTTGTCTCCTTGGGGAAATTCATCTTGTGCATTTAACCCATCATGGCTGTGTAGCTAGGAGCAGTGGGCAGCTGCAGCACCCGGGAACCAACTCCAGTTCTTCTTTCCATTGCCTTGCTCAGGGACACATGCAGACATGCATGTCTTTTTGATGATGGGAGGAAACCGGAGCACCTGGAGGAAACCCACGCAGACACCGGGAGAACATGTAAACTCCACACAGAAAAGACCTGGGACGGCCTGGGGTTCGAACCCAGGACCTTCTTGCTGTGAGGCAACAGTGCTAACCACTGAATGGTTGACTGGTTGAGTAGAAAGCCAGCAGAACTGGTGGTGCCTGAGGACCTGATTGAGAACCACTGAGGTAGGCTTTACTACTGTAGAGCTGTGGCTTTGGCTGCCTCCCTCCCATTAGCACACAGTGTGCTGGACACTCATTGTGTTTGAAAGGGAAGGGAAATGAAGACCCCCCTCTGGTGTGGTCTGCCCTCTTCATATACACTTCCTTAACCTCAGGAGAACTGCGATATCTTCACGTTCCACACAGCGCCTGAGAAGAAGGGATGAGAAGAGGCGGAGGAGGATATAAATATCTTGTATTTATGCAATCTGAGTAACGGCGAGGGGATTCACCAAGATATAGGAAATAGGCCAAGTCATCCGAAGGCTGCAGCGAACACAGAATAGCCCTTGATATGTGTGGATATTGTAAACAACGCCCACACACTTGCCGATACGCTGGCGGATTCACACACACACACACACACACACACACACACACACACACACACACATGCAGAGGTGTTCACACAGGCACTATTTCTACTTCAAACACTGGAGAACAGAGCCGGCAAAGGCTTGTCGTTAATAAAAAGGGGATTTGCGGCATAGTTGATGCCCCAGTCTCCCTCATACTTCATCACAGAAACTAGCACAGAGGAATACAGGAGGTTTACCACATTGTTACGCAAAATGATAGCCGGACACAAGAACGCCATGCCCTGACTCTCCATTTTATCCATCCATCCAGCCATCCATCCATTATCTGAACCGCTTATCCTGCTCTCAGGGTCGCGGGGATTCTGGAGCCTATCTCAGCAGTCATTCGGCGGCAGGCGGGGAGACACCCTGGACAGGCCGCCAGGCCATCACAGGGCCCACACACACACACACACACCAATTCATACCAAGAGACTATTTAGTACAGCCAATTCACCTGATCTACGTGTCTTTGCCCTGTGGGAGGAAACTGGAGCCCCCGGAGGAAACCCACGCAGACACGGGGAGAACATGCAAACTCCACACAGAGGATGACCCACGATGGCCTACCAAGGTTGGACTACCCCGGGGCTCGAACCCAGCCAGGACCTAGTTGGTGTGAGGCAACTGTGCTAACCACTGCGCCACCGTGCCGCCCCTAAAGGGCCCGAGCCGGATTTGAACCCAGGCCGCTGCGGTAAGGACTCAGCCTTATGTGGTACGCGCTCTACCAGGTGAGCCACCAGGGCGCCGGTATTGATCCAAACACCCAAGTTTCCGCAAAGCCCAAAACGCAAGATGAAGAAAAGTCTCTCTTCTTCCCCGCCAGTAGATGAAGTTTGTCTAGTTTGTGGCACAGTGATCGCACGTTAGAGAGAAATATTCCCGGTCAGTCAGTCAGTCAGTCAGTGCTGCATGAATTGTTAATAAAAAAAGCATACACCACCTCTCTTTACCTTGCCAGTAATCGGAACGGTCCATGCAGTGCACAGAAAAACCCTCCGGTTGTGTAGCCCTGTCAGGTGTATTGGGGCGCAGCCAAGTCTCTTTATTCCAGGTGGGCCCAGACCAGCCGGCTGGACTAACATTCCCCTTTTGAAAAACACTCACACCAAGCACATAGATGAGCGCATTCCATACGCACTGCTTTTCCGCACGCCACGTACCACGAACGGCCTGCATTTTCTGAAAACACTGACCAGCCCGCTGGCTGTGAAAAGCCAGCCTGCGGAGTATGAAAACACTGCCACATTCCAGTCCTATGAACAGTCGTACCTGTCTATAGCTAGAAAGCACCGCAGTGTGATGTGTTATCACTGACACAAAGTACCCCGCACATCCCTGTCATTGTGTCCCGGAACCCAAGGTCACATTCTCAGTGAAAAGGTCATGCGCGTGTGTCATGGCTTGGAAACAGCAGGAATACAGTGTGTGTGGGTGTGTGTTAATGTGTATTACTATATTAATGTCTGTTCTGTGCTGAGATGAGGGTCATTCGGTGTCTGTTAGCTTGGTTGGCTAATGCCACAGTAAGAGATAGTGAAAGGGATTTGGTTGCGGAGCCTGGTACATTGTCCAACCAGTGGAATGTACTGGTTCACTCTGAAATTGTGTGTATGTGTGTTTGCGCGCATGCATTTGCATCTCTGTATTGCATACCTTGTGTGTTTGTGTGTCTATTGTGACCCGTGTGTGAATACGCGTGCCTTGTGAATTCACATGTTAGTGTATGTACATGTGCCTGCTGCGTGTCTTTGTCAATGTTTGTGTGTACTGCATTGCTATTGGTATGTGTGTGTTCATGTGGGGGCACGCATGCCAGCAAATGTTTGTGTTTTGTATGAGTGAGCGCACATAGATACGCGCTCATGCAGTCGTAAGTCTGAGACTACCATAATCACCTGTACTGCTGTATCAATACATCGCTTCTCGTCAACCTGTGACCCGAGGAACTGTGCCTGCTGCTACCACGCAGCATGGCGTGGGGTTTCATCTGTGCAACGTTTCCACGTGACACCAGTCACCACATATAAGTCATAGATGACCAGCCTATTCATTCACCACTGCGTCACTGGTTTAAGCCCTCCCAAAATTAAATGGTGATATGAGAATGTATGCAGCCCCCAAACAACCTGCGGTCAATATCGAGTCGAGCAGCAAGTCACACTTCCCTCCAGTTGGCATAAAACATTCAGAGATACTTTGGAGGGTGTCCGGGTGGTGTGGCAGGCTATTCCGTCGCCTAGCAACACGGGGATCACCGGATCGAATCCCCATCTTACCTCTGGCTTGGTCGGGCGTCCCTACAGACACAATTGGCCGTGTCTGCTGGTGGGAAGCCGGATTTTGGTGTGTGTCCTGGTCACTGCACTAGCGCCTCCTCTGGTCGGTCGAGGGCACCTGTTCAGGGGGGAGGGGGAACTGGAGGGAATAGCATGATCCTCCCATGCTCTACGTCCCCCTGGTGAAAGAGTCAGCACCTCTAAAACTGAGCCCATAGTTCTCTACCGGAAAATGGTGGATTGCTCCCTCCGGATTGGAGATGAGTTGTTGCCTCAAGTGAAGGAGTTCTAATATCTCAGGGTCTTGTTCATAAGTGAGGGTAGGATGGAGCAGGAGATTGACAGGCGGGTTGGTGCAGCATCAGCAGTAATGTGGACATTGTACCGGACCGTTGTGGTCAAGAGGGAGCTGAGCTCTCAATTTACCAGTCAATCTTTGTTCCAACCCTCACCTATGGTCATGAGCTTTGGGAGGTGATCGAAAGGGTGAGATGGTGGATACAAGTGGCTGAAATGAGTTTCTTCCTTAGGGCGTCTGGGCTCAGCCTTAGAGATAGGGTGAGGAGCTCGGACATCCGGAGGGAGCTCGGAGTAGAGTCACTGCTCCTTCGCATCGAAAGAAGCCAGTTGAGGTGGTTCCGACATCTGATTAGGATGCCTCCTGGGCGCCTTCCTTTGGAGGTTTTCCGGGCACATCCAACTGGGAGGAGACCCCGGGGTAGACCCAGAACTCGCTGGAGGGACTACATGTCTAATCTGGCCTAGGAACACCTTAGGATCTCCCAGGAGGAGCTGGAGGGCGTTGCTGGGGAGAGGGACATCTGGAGTGCCCTACTTAGCTTGCTGCCGCCGAGACCTGACCCCGGAGAAGCGGCTGAAGATGAGAGTGTTTCCACAAGCTTGACTGCTAGCTAAGATAAATGTGCTGGGGGAGTTTTGCGCATTTCATTGGTTCACTCCAGATTGTTATAACAAAAAAACATGACCAGCATGCAACCCCGTCAACAGCTGTGGGTGTTTATCTACTTTGTTTGCCAGATATTTGATTTTCAGTTTGTTACATTGCAAGTAAAACTGCTCTCTGCTGATGTCTATCTGTCATCCTCTTGCTGCAGATGTGGTCAGAGTGAACAAGTAAACCCAAATGCTGTGCTGAAATCCCAGTGAATTATTGATTTATCATAACACAAACATCTATGCTGATTTTTTTTGCTGTTGCCTAGGTTACGTACTCTCCATCATGGGTCGTCGTCGGACCCTGCCCAACATCCACTCCCCTGACTGGGGTGTCCGAATGCAGGCCGAGAGACAGGCTGTTAACTTCGTAGTGCAAGGTGAGTTCACCGACAGTGGTGTGTGTGTGTGTGTGTGTGTGTGTGTGTGTACCTTCTAATGGCTCTATCAGAGTAGAGAGTTCCTTATGAGGACTAGAAAAAATGGGTTTTTAAAATAGATTTTTAGGGATCGATGTGAAATTGTATTGGCAGACAGATTTATTTTAATATTTTCTCGGGGGGGGGATTCTTCCCCCCTTTTTCTCCCCAATCGTATCCAGCCAATTACCCCACTCTTCCGAGCCATCCTGGTCTCTGCTCCACCCCCTCTGCCGATCCAGGGAGGGCTGCAGACTACCACATGCCTCCTCCGATACATGTGGAGTTGCCAGCCGCTTCTTTTCACCTGACAGTGAAGAGTTTCACCAGGGGGACGTAGCACGCGGGAGGATCACGCTATTCCCTTCAGTACCCCCCCCCCCGAACGGTCACCCCGACCGACCAGAGGAGGTGCTAGTTCAGCGACCAGGACACATACCCACATCTGGCTTCCCACCCGTAGACATGGCCAATTGTGTCTGAAGGGACGCCCGACCAAGCCGGAGGCAACACGGGGAGTCGACCCGGCAATCCCGGTGTTGCTAGGCAATGGAATAGACCGCTACACTACCTGGACGCCCTGGGAGACAGATTTAATTTAAAGTTTGCTGACGTGAGTCAACTATATCATTAGCACTAAAATAAATGTGTGTGTGTGTGTGTACACCTTTACAGGTTCAGCTGCTGACCTGTGTAAAGCGGCCATGATCAGAATCTTCTCACAGGTCTCCTCCTCCAGCGTGCTTTCTGCCAGGTAAACACAACCGTGTGCCACAGAGGAATTAACTAGTCTGCATGCCAACAAAACACACAACAAACAGCCGGTATCACTGTCAGGCTGCTTTGACCTTCAGTAGGAGAAGGAGGGACTGATATGTCAAATGCAGTGGGAGGGTTTCAGACTGGCTAACTCTATATTTATGTTATGGTAGTCTCCAGATAAGGAGCCACCACCTTCAAATGCCCTCGCCTTTCTCCCATCACACAGCGGCCCACTTCTCCCTCTCTATCCATCTTCCTTATTCTCATTCTCAATGTATCAGCCAAGCGATAGGCACTAAAATTCAAAGCGGAACATCATCCAGTGTTTATTCAGGTTTGATTAAATGTTTGATATTCCATTACCCAAGCTGCTCATCCCAACTTGGGTCATGGGATGCTGGAGCCTATCCCAGCAGTCATTGGGAGGCAGGTGGGGAGACACGCTGGACAGGCCGCCGGTCCATCACAGGGCTGACATACACATACACATTCACACTGAGAAACACTTTCGTACGGCCAATTCACCTGACCTGCATGCCTTTGGACTGTGGGAGGAAACTGGAGAACCCGGAGGAAACCCACCTAGACATGGGGAGAACATGCAAACTCCACACACCTGGGATGACCCCCAAGGGTTGGACAACCCCGGGGTTTGAACCCAGGACGGTCTTGCTGTGAGGCAACCGCGTTAACAACTGCGCCACTGTGCCACTATAAGGCTTGATATTTTGCCAATATTATTTTGTCGGATGACATCGTTGTTCAGTCTTCTCCAGAATACGCATGCTACTGCTAGATTACCTTGCTGGTGTTACACCAAAATCTGTGACCGTAGAAATTGTGACCTGCACGTGAACACTTTCTGAGCATTCAGGATCACATCCATTTTGAATCAAACTGATGTTTGCAGTATGAGCACAGAAAAGATTTTTGTTTGCTCAAGTTAAATTATTCTGTGCTCAGAAAGTCCCACTGCATGCTCAGGAACGAGGCACAAAAATAGCGCCATAGATTTCCGCAAGAAGGCCATCATGTACTGTGACTCAATGGGAGGAAACGACGGTGGAGCTTGCAGGATGTTGTGAGTTTTCTGTCAGATTATAGTGGCTTTGGACAGCTGTTCAAAGCTTTTTTTTTTATTTTGATATACTTTATGAATTATTAATTATATTTATTAGGCCCTATGATGGCCTGGTGGCCTGTCCAGGATGTCTTCCCGCCTGCCACCCAATGACTGCTGGGATAGGCTCCAGCATCCCCGCGACCCTGAGAGCAGGATAAGCGGTTTGGATAATGGATGGATGGATGAAAACAAACTATTGAAGAAATTAAGGATAGCCACGTTAATGTTTTATTTCTTGTATGTTTGTCTATGGGTACTTTTGTAGTATGACTTTAATGTGCATGCTCTGGTTATATATCTGATAAAGTTAACCACTTCAACTTTAAACTAGAGTCCCGTCTCAACATAGTGGCTCCTATGAAAACTAAGAAAAAATCACAGACTACAGTAATACCCTGGAAGACTGAGCAAATACGTTTGCTCAAGAGGGATTGCCGTAGAGCAGAGCAAGATTTTTAGAAAACCTATATTTGTTTATAACAAAGCTCTGCGCTGTGCAAGGCAGGCTTATTTCTCTGGCATTATAAATGAAAACAGGAACAACTCCAGAGTCTTATTTTCCACAATTGATCATCTTATAAATCCTCCCCAGTCTCATGAGCAGTTATGCCCTGCTTCTAAATCAAAATGTGATGAGTTTGCATCATTCTTTGATAATAAAATCATTAATACCCGAGTAGTATCATGAATAAGGTTTTTAATCCAAAGAGGCAAACTGCTAGTAATGACTCTCAGGGAAATCTAATTTCCTTTTGTAAAATTAGTGAAGAGGAACTTCGTAAAAACATCTTGCAGATGAAGTCATCCACCTGCTCTCTGGATGCAATTCCCACTGCCTTTTTTAAAGCGGTCTTAGATAGTTTGATTGGGGATGTTTTGGATATTGTAAAGTGTTCTTTAGAATCAGGTATCTTTCCTGATTCACTGAAAACAGCTATAGTAAAGCCCTTACTCAAGAAGAATAATCTTGATCTGTCGTTGCTGAGCAATTATAGGCCTATTTCTAATCTGCCTTTTCTGGGCAAGATTTTGGAAAAGGCAGCGTATAAACAATTGGATGGGTTTTTGTATGAAAACAAGATTCATGATAAATTGCAGTCCGGTTTTAGAAAAGAACACAATGTTGAAACAGCGCTTGTAAAAATAGTTAACGATCTCAGAGTGAGTGATGATAATAACAATGTTTCCATTCTTTTACTCCTTGATCTGACGGCTGTCTTTGATACAGTTGATCACGATATACTTCTAGACTGCCTTGAGAATTGGATTGGCCTTCCAGGCACTGACCTATCATGGTTCTACACATACGTATCTCACTGGCAGAAGCTATTTTTTTAGTCTTTCTGGCCATGTCTCAGACAAACATGTAATTTTCTCAGGTATTCCGCAGAGTTCCATTCTTGGTCCTTTATTGTTCTGCCTGTACATGCTGCCGCTTGGGAAAATTATCTGTTATCATGGAGTGAATTTCCATTTTTATGCTGATGATACTCAATTGTATTTGTCTGTAGCGCCAGATGACCCCAATGCTCTCAATCCCTTAATGAATTGTCTGTCTAGTATTAAACAATGGATGAGTGAAAACTTTCTCAAATTGAACGAAGACAAGACAGAAAATCTCATTATAGGCACTAATGCACAGGGAGAAATGATATCAAGTAGAATGGGAAGTCTGGCTGTACAGAATAAGACTGTAGTAAAAAACCTGGGTGTCATCACTGACTCTGAGTTAGATTTTAAATCACATATCAACAATTTTACAAAGGGGGCCTTTCTTTCCACCTAAAAAATATTGCTAGAATTAGACCCTATCTCTCCCTGGAAGATGCCAAAAAGGTGACGCATGCTTTTATCTCTTCACGTCTAGACTATTGCAATGCACTTCTTTCTGGTTTACCCAAAAAAAAGGTATTGATAGGCTGCAACTAGTACAGAACACGGCAGCAAGGGTGGCAACAAAAACCAGGATGAGAGATCACATTACCCCAGTTTTAGCATCTTTACACTGGCTTCTTGTAGCATTGAGGATTTATTTTAAAATTATTTTACTTGTGTTTAAAGCTCTACATAGTTTAGCACCCTCATACCTATCTGACTGCTTATCTGATTATGTTCCGAGCCGCTCTCTCAGATCCTCTGGTGCTGGCCTGCTCAATGTCCCTAGAATGATCTAGAAAAAGTATAGCGAAGCAGCATTTTGTTTTTATGCACCGACGGCTTGGAATAGACCCCCCCCCCAACAAACAAGAGAAGCAACGTCCATAGATAGTTTTAAGAATCAGCTCCAGACCCATTTTTATGCTCTTGCTTTTAATTAATTCCACTTTATATTTTTTTTATTCTTATTTTTTGTATCTTGTACTGTGGTTTTATTTCTTGCCTTGTTTTATGTTTTTTGCCTAGGTCTGTGTTTTATTACTTTTACCTTATTTTATCTGTATTGTTGTTGAGTTTTATTGTTTCCTTTGTTTTTAATGTAAAGCACTTTGAGTTGCATTTTATGTATGAAGGGTGCTATACAACTAAAGTTTTTATTATTATTATTATTATTATGCAAAACTGTTGAAAGCACATAAGGAAACAGAGATGTTGGGGAAGCGCTGGCATGCATTGCCACATGATTTCAAAGGATGGGGGAGTGACTTTTTAAGCACCCCAGGGGGGTTCTTGCCAAAACACACCAACAACTTTCACTGTTTTACCGGCCAACCAGATTTTTAGAGCAGAGGAGGACATCCAAATGACAGCTGGAGACATGCCGAAGTGTCTGGCAGGTTAGAAACCCTCGCCAGCAACAAACAAGATGTAAGGTAATTCGGCTGGTGGCCATGCTTAAATCCACAGTGTGGTTGTGTTGGATCGGCATGGTGGCCTCGTGAGTCAGGGTCCTTTAAATACAGTGCGTTGGTATGAGCTCCCGTCAGTGAACAAGCAAGCCTCTGACTCCTCCTAGGTCCAGAGTCGTGTTTCTGGAGCTCGGACCATCCCTTATGGTCGGAACATGGTGAGAGAGAACTTTCCACACTGGAAAAGTATCACATTTCGTATTACTGATGTGTTGATATGTGGATCTGTTTGTTGCTTTGCAATGCCAGGCTGGTGGCCCAGCTCCACGATGAGCTGCTGTATGAGGTGGAGGACTCCCAGGTGGAGCAGTTTGCAGGTGAATATCTTCTGCAATGTGTCGTCCAGTGAGATTATTAGGTTTATGACTCATTAAGACTAACACAGTAGTACCTGTACGGTTACTGATATTTCTTTGTATTGGTATGTGTGTGTGTGTGTACGTGCGTGTGCATGGGCAGCTCTTGTGAAGAGTACCATGGAGTCCCTGCAGCACATAGACTGTCTCGGAGTTAATCTGAAGGTAAGCAAATGGAAATTTGATGTACTACAATAATTCAGTACTTTGATATTTTCCTGTTATTGTCCCAAGAGATGGTATGATGCAGAATGATTTCTGAGATTTTTCCTCCATGAACCCGATCTGACCCCCAAGGTTGGACTTGTTTGCTTGCTTGCTTGGGGGTCGTCCCGGGTCGTCCTCTGTGTGGAGTTTCCATGTTCTCCCCGTGTCTGCGTGGGGTTCCTCCGCGTGCTCCAGGTGTAGGTCAGGTGAATCGGCCGTACTAAATTGTCCCTATGGGCCGCTCTGATGGCCGAGCGGAATAAACCGCCGTTCTTGCAGTCCGCTCGTCATGTGGCTGGGAGGTTCGTATCCCAGACTCGCCGTAACCGGTCATGGCCAGAGCGTCCACGGAGTGAGGCATTCATTAGGCCGCCCTTACCCGAGGGATAGTGGGTGTAGATCGGTGTAGTGTTCAGGGACTCATCGTTCTCCAGCGACCCCTCTGGCCCGTCCAGGTGCCTGCAGCCAAGCAACCGAACGCATTCTCCCTACGTCTCCTTTGCGGCCTGAGGGTAATGCAATCCATGCGAGGCTTCAGCGTGTAAAATAGCGAGAGCAGTCAACACGAGTTTGAAGGAAGCTGGTGTTACGACTATCTCCTTCCTGTGGAAACGTGAGCCAGGGGAGTTATTCGGCAAGAGTTCCGGCCATATGCCATTGGGTTAATCGGGTGGGATAAGGGGAAAAACCAGAAATAAATTTATAAAAAAAAAAAATTGTCCCTAGGTGTGAATGTGTTGGCCCTGTGATGGACGTGCGGCCTGTCCAGGGTGTCTCCCCGCCCGCCGCACAATGACTGCTGGGTAGGCTCCAGCATCCCTGCGACCCTAGGTGGGGTAAGCGGTTTGGATAATGGATGGATGGATGGAACCCGATCTGCTTTAGTGTAGGCTCTCTCTTGGGTCCGTGCTCATAAAGACACCCTCGTGCTAATGTGACGTTTGGACCACGAGGAGCTGGATGATGACACACCTGTTGTAGGCATGATTTGTAGAGGGACAACCACTGCCAACAGCTGCGAGTTGTAGCGTAGCATTTTCTCAACTGCTATCAAGTGTGACAGCTGGAGTTATGACAGGTTGTAGTGCAGTAGACTTCCAAGATGATTCGACTGGTGTGTATTTCCCCATCTCTAACCACGGCCCTGTAGCATTGTGGGAAAACTACAGAGGGGAATGGACAGCCATGGACGGACACATCAGTCAGACCAGGCTAAATGATTACCACACTTGGTCTTGTCATCAGAGGCGTTACAGCTCTGAGTACTTCTCCAACACAGGATGAATTCACTGAAGGGTCGAGAAATGTGTTAGTATCCCTGATTTGTGTTTTATTTTTGAAAAGGGTATTTGAATTAAGAATGCAACAACTGACCAATGTTGTTGTTGTAATATATCATTATGGTATTATGAGCAAATCCCCCCAGCTGCCGCTGTAGGTGTAGCATAGCTGCTCGTGTGTGCCGTAGGTAGGTCAGAACATGAATCAGATGATTTTGAGGTTATCAGCTGAAGGCGGCCAGCAGCAGGACACCAGCATGTGTGTTTATTCATGAAGCGGGTCTGTGGGCCGCGTTGTGTGTTGTTTGTCACACAGCGGCAGTCAGCGGGCTGATAAAAGACCCTGATTGAATGTAGGTCACTTTGGACGGTGTGTGCACCCATATCTGTGTCCACACACGTGCACATACACTGACATCCCTCCCTGTGTGTGTGTGCTCGCGTGTGTGTGTGTGTGTGTGTGTGTGTGTGTGTGTGTGTGTTTCCTAGGTCCCCCTGAAGGTGGTGGTCTCCAGTGGCAAGTCGTGGGGCTCCATGTCAGACCTGAACATACCTCGAACGTCACTCTCTCTCTGAACACCCCCCCACCCCCCTCACCATTTTGATTGTCCCCTTTTCTTTTATCTCCTTCTACATCCTCCACATTTCTCTGGTCATCCTTTCTTCCTGTGTGGGTTTTCATCTGTCTCTTCTTCTGTTTTAGTTTCTTTGTCCATCTCTCTTTCATATATATATCTATATATATATCTATATATATATAGATATATATATAGATATATAGACATGTACACACACTCTAAGTCTCTCTCTCTGTCTGTCTCTCTCTCTCTCTGTCTCTGTCTTTCGCTCTCTCCAATTGCCCTGCATCCCCATTGCCATGGTAACCAGGCAGCTGCAGCTCCTTCGAGCTCCCAATTCTCGTGCTCACTCCATCCGTATCCGGGGGCAACGGCAGGAGCCACAGACTGGATTGCGCCAGTTCCTTTTCTTTTCTTTTTTTTTCCTTCCATTCTGTGGAAGAATTGAATCCTCGTCCTTGTCCTCCTCCTCCTCCTCCTCCTCCTCCTCCTCCTCCTCCTCTCCTCCTTCATTTTCACACCATCTTGTTAAGACCGGTGCTGTTTTCTCTGCCTCGTTGGCAGGCTGAAGCCACACGTTTGAGAGAGGGAGATGTGTTTGTTCGGTCCATATCCCTTCTTCAAAACGGGTCTTTAGCATGACCCAGCAAGAGTGGTCGGGCAGTTTTGTCAGCGATGCATCAACCTGCACTGTTTTTAAGAGGTTTACCTTCCAAAAGAAAATAGGATTAATTGTATTTCAGGATTTTCTTGGGTTTATAGTTGCGATTGGTTTCAATAAAAACTTACACTGATTTTGTATGCACAACGTTTTTAATTTCGGACTTCTCTTACTCAGTGTGTCATGGTTTAATTTAAAAAAGCAATGATAATAAATAGTAATAATGATGATAAATAATAATAAATCATAATAATAATAAATTAGTAAAGTGCCATGTATAGCGCCATATAAAGGTGTCTTGGACCTAATCTACCAAATGTCTGAGGTGATGCATCACCTTTATGATCCCATGACGTGTCCACATTCACCCACTCTTGTCTCTTCTGACACCAGAACCAGAGATCCATATGACTATTATCACCATTACCCAGCATGCAGTCATATTTCATCAGACCCCGTGTGTGCTGGTAAATGGATATTTACTGTATATTTACTGTGTGCTTTTCATGGTAGGACATTTGTTCATTATTGGGTCGTGCAACAGAAGATGCAGTTGTAATTGCAGAATTAATTGTAAAAACCCCTTTCACACTGGCCAAAAAACCCACTGCTGACCACCGAAGGCGGATGTTGGTGGGTTTTTTGGCCAGTGTGAAAGCGCTGTAATTCTCGGCTCTCTGGCCTACCACCAACATTTAGCAAGGAGTTCAAATGTTGGCGAGGCCGAGCTGGTGAAAACAAGGTAAATGACATCAGATGTGTTTTGCAGAGTTATTTTACTGGCCCCGAGCCAGCAGGGACTGGGTCCCGCGGTGGTGGAGGAGTGTCCGTAATGAACCCCTCTCTGGTGCTGGGTGCATTCAAAGTGACTCACTGATTCAAAGCAGATGATCTCATTTCGGTCCGCCGCCAGCAATCAGCCCCTCGCTTGCCGCAGCAGCGTCTTTTACACACTCATTTGGCTCTGGCCCACTATCCCTTTTGTCTCATAAATACCTCACACAGGCACACACCACACGCAGAAACACACACATATTCATACACACATGACCGTCATACACACTGGAAATTGCACACACACACACTTTATTCACACTGATTGTCAGGTGCACTTTTTTTTGAACACACACGTGCACGCGTATTCACGCACACCCACGTCAAGCTTCCAGACCCACTGACCCAGTTTTCTTGCCTCCGGCAGACACAGTGGGTCTCCTTTTGCCCCTTACGCCGTCCAATCAAAACACTTTTAAGCCTATGAATGGATCTGGGCTGAACTGTGTGCCTCACGGCATTTCAGCCGCCGCCAGATCACCTTCTTGGAACGTCACCTAACTCCAGCTGCTGTTTTTAAGCATCGCTGCTTCTGAACTGGGTACAAAAGGTGGGATTTGTGGATATCCAGCACCGTCACCACCCATCCCGTCCTGTCGTGTATTCATATTCACCCCAGTTTCTGTTCCTTTTTTAGTGTAACGCCTCTTGGCTGTGGCTGTTAACCCCGCTGACAGGAATGTGCGCTCGGTGGGACTGCGCTGGTGTGAGGGAAGCTTTTCTCCCCAGGTCAGTGTGAGCAGTTGGGAGCCTGACCAATGGGATAGTGTCATGGAAATCTGCCCCTCTATTCGGTCATTGTTCTCAGGTTCAGAGGTTCATGGCCTTCCCCCTTGGAGAGGGGAGCGTGAGACCGGCTTGTGTACAAATTGTAACTCTGCAAGGATGGGGATCTCCGGTGCAGAGTTGTGGACCGAACGGGTCCAAAGATGTAGTAGATCGCTCCCGACCATTTATATATCCAGAGAATTTTTCATTTTTCAAACAACTCCCTACTTCAAAATTGCCACACTGTGGACACGGTCACATCTGTCACATGCCCCGGTACAGAGCTAGCCCCCCGCTGTTGGCCACTGAGTAGAGATACTCGGTGGGGGTTAGGTGCCTTGCTCATGGGTGAGTGATCTAGGGATAAAAGAGCATTATTTGTGGGGCGTCCGGGTAGCGTGGCAGTCTATTCCATTGCCTACCAACACGGGGATTGCCGGTTCGAATCCCCGTGTTACCTCCGGCTTGGTCAGGCATCCCTACAGACACAATTGGCAGTGTCTGCGGGTGGGAAGCTGGGTGTGGGTGTGTGTCCTGGTCACTGCACTAGCGCATCTTTTTTTCAAACACATTTTCACAGGAAGTCAAACCAGCAACCTGGTCAGGCGAGTTATCTGTTGTAGTGATTGATTTGGGTGGGAATCTGTTGACTCTCAGGCCCTGATAGTACATGGATTTTTTTTGGGGGGGGAGGGGGGCAATGTTTTACAATCAGCTTATCTTACGTCTCAGATAAAGGCCAGGTTTAATTTTTGCAGTGGATGATGTCACGGCGAGCTTGTGCTCCGCTGCCGAGAGGAACGTTTTTCATTTTCACCCCCCCCTCAGCTGAGGGGTGACCTGACAAACCGTTGTTTTCACGGACATTTTCTGCTGTAAAACGATCCCTGTTTCAACCACACCTAAACCTAATCTGAAATGAGGCCCAGTGATGCACAAATCCAAGAGGGACCGTGATGGAGGACTCCGTCAGGAGTACAGGAAGGATGGTGATGGAGGACTCCGTCAGGAGGTGAGCAGCCTCCCAAACGAGGAGATGAGCATGCCAGTGTGACCGTGAATGATGCTTGTGTCTTAATGACCCCCATGCCATTTACAGGAAGGCAAGACCTGAGGGCTCTTTAGGAGGCTCCTGTTGTCAAGGGCAACAGCATCCACTTCCTCCAGCTGCCATCTCCATGGCAACAGTGACATGCCCAAGTGAGTAAAACCTATAGTCGTCATAGTAATAACTGTGATTATCAAACAATACGTTGCACGAGTACCCCCAGTGTGTCGCCCTCCCTGCCCACCCCGAGGGCGGGGAATACCTCCTGGTATTGGAGGGAAAAAACAATCAATTCACTGTTGGAACGTGTAAAAGCTTGATGCATTGTTGTTTTTAATTGATACAGTATGTACATCCAGTTTTCAATCATTGTCATCATTATCATAATGCAAGAAATCTCATCTTTACATCTATACAGTGTTCCCATTGTTGTCAGTAGAAAAGAAAGGGTTAATAATATTAATAATAATAATAATAATAATAATAATAGTAATAGCACTAGTAATTCTGGTATGGTAATACAGCGGTCTTCCAAAAGAACGGCAGAAAAGGGAACTGAAATTACACAGACCCCAATAAAAACCAGGTCGTCCCTGCAGTCGCACTGTGATCAGGACAGGTTCGAGCCGAAAACCACGTCCGCGCTGAGCCTTCAGCGGGTCCCCGGCACCTCCTCTTCACTTCTGACACAAACGGGCTCCGTTTCTAACACTCGTCTCACCAGGATGCACAAAGCCTGCTCTCGTTCACTCAAACTCAGCAACATCTCAGCAGGCTCGGCCTTAGTACTGTACACGGCAACCTCTGACCCCACCTCACTCTCCCAATTTTGGCCCTTTCTTTCCTCTCTTTTCATTCCTCTCTTCACAACCGCCTTAATCCCTGTAACCCCTTTAACCCGCTGGGCCCCAGGCACTGTTTACTCAGTGGCCTACTTTATATGCCCAAGGGCCCCCTTTCTCTCATTTCTCACTGCAGCCAGAGCACCCCTTCCTCCCCACCGGGTCCGACACGAGACCTCAACACATTTCCCCCCTGATACCATTTAAATCCTCTGCCCTACCCCTCTTTTCACTTCTCCCCCAATTCCTTCTGCCTAATCTATCCATCCATCCCTCTCTCGGCTCTCTTCCTCCTATCAGGGCCGGCTAGCTGACCTGACTGCCTCCCCACAGTGCGACTGCAAATCATTCCCCCCCGCTGTGCTTTGTGTGGGTTGGTTTCCTGGCAACAGACAACAGCCATGACAGGGTTCCTAGTCAGAGAGAGCCTATCTCACCTCAGTGGCTAGCTGTGTAGCTCGTTAGCTCCTTCCACAGCCATTGATATGTATATCTATGGCTGGGGCGAGAGCAGCAGGAGCTAGCAGCGCTGCTGCTGTTACTAGGCCGGGTTCTCTCCATGACCGAGATTGCAGGCAGACAGGCCGGACAATGGAGGCCGTCTCTGTGACCAACTGAGTTTAATCCAGGGACGCCGGCAGTCTGAAGAAAGATGGCGTATACTGCAGTCTCTGAAAGTGGCTGCCATTAATCACTGTGGGGCTGTTGTGAGATATTCTGGAGAAGGACATCTGCGCTACAGTTGTACCTCTTTAATAGTGCTGTAAACGTCTTTGTCATATATTTTAAATTCATAGCTCCTGTTACAAAAGAATCAAAAAATATCCCCCAGGTTCTATTTACAGTAAAATACACTTTACAACTTTACATTTACTAAATGGCTGATTCAAAAGCAGACTTTGAATCTCATAAGAAAAATCAAGCTGTTTCAGGGTCGTGGTCCTGGCAGCTGCAGCATACATGTTTTACTTAATTATATATTCGTCGTAGTGCAAGGAGAAACTGTCTCAGTGATGCCAGTTAACCAGGGGTCTCTGTGGCTGAGCACTGACCACTGAGCAGAGACCGCTTTCAGAGTCTTGCTCTACGCCATCTTGTTCTCGTCTGCTCGGACCTGCATCTCAAGACTACAGCAGAATCGTTTTGTCCTCCTCCTGTCTTTTTCCCCCGTTTCCCCCACCGGCATCTGTACAAATATGCAGAGGTACACCTGTTTGCTTTGACTTCTAGTTAAAAAAAAATACATCTTTGACACATATTTTTTGTAAAGGAAAATACAAAAAACAAGAATCATTGTACAATCAAACACCTCGTCGGGCCTCTCCGAGCGAGCGGCCGTGATGCAGGTTGCCCCACGGCGGCGGCGCCATCAGCAATCAGAACAGTAGAAGGGATAAAACGTCAATGCAGCATTTCGCATTTCCTCAAAGATTGTATCTCTTTATCGCGTGGGTTTCATCTATTTGTATTTATTGCTTGATTAGATGGCACGTGGGCGGGGTTTTTTTTTTTTTTTTTTTTAACGATACCGGGTACAGAATTGCTGTGAACAAAATAGAGCCATGAGGGTAAAATTAAAAATGCAGCAACAACTTTGTCACCTTTGGCAAAATTTCAACCTCCAAAAACTAGCCGTGGGTCATCGCAGGAATTACACTTTGTGGCGGCGTCATGTCCCGTATATATGCGTATGATACATGGGATTGGTAATATATGCAAAAAAATAAAATGAAAACAAAAACAAAAACAAAACAAAAAAAAACTTTGATATTTACTATAGGAGATTTTCAAAGAAAATATCTGTACTGTAATAGCAAAACAAGACACTGTTGTGCTACAAGTGCTAACGTGTTCTTGGCACCTGTGGCCTCAGTCCAGAGGGAGTGGCGTCCTCTCCAGGTAGAGGTAGAGAGAGAGAGAGAGAGAGAGAGAGAGAGAGAGAGGGGGAGTCCACGCTGTCGCCCCCCCCCCCAACACACACACACAGCCCGGGTCCCCCCCCCACCCGCTTTAAAACTGCCCAAGTGGTATATTCCTCCCTCACCCCTCCCCCTCCTTGCAAGGTGGAACATTCCAGGCGACAGCCATCTTCTCAGACAAACAACGTCCGTTGAGATGGTTCAAAATCAGCAGCGATGACAGGTAGCAGTAAATAATAATAATAATAATAATAATACATTAGCAGTAGGTAGAGATATGTACAGTCACACAAAACGGCAAACATCTAATGCTGTTTTGTCACCGAAAAAAAGAAGAATAAGAAAAAAAAAGAACCAATAGCTGCTTGTTGTCAGGGTTGTTGTTGTTGTTGTTGTTTTTTTCTCCGTGAAACGTCTCGTTCTGAAGGTAACAAAAGCAAAACGAAGGAAAGCTTTATAAAAATAGGAAATCTTTGTAAGAACTTAAAACGTTGGCAGTTTACATTCATGCCCACGAGCGTCCTGTCCAGCGCTCTCGCGGACCGGGCAGGACGCGCGCGCCGCGTCACCTGTCTTCTCGCACCCAAGGAAGGAACTGTACAACTATGCGTCTTTCGAACGCAGCACTGATCGCGAGGAGCACAGATGACGTCGCTAGCCGGATACTGACCAGGCCGTCAGTGGGTACCGACCAGGCCGTCAGTGGGTCCTGACCAGGCCGTCACTGGGTACCGACCAGGCCGTCAGTGGATCCGGGTTTTAGAGTATCGGAGGAGGCCGAGCCGTTTTGTCAGAACAGCTCCGGCACACAAAGCTTCGTTTATGGGCAATGTTAACGAAAAGGACCATTCCCCCATTGTAGTTGCCGCTTTCTCCCGTCATGCGCCGTCCCCTTCTCAGTCCTCAACCAATAGCAAAGCACGCTCACACTGCCCCGCCCCCCCGTCAATTCACCAAAAATCAATCAAATAAAAAGAAGCGTGAGGTTTTTTTTTTTTTTTAGATTGTACGTCAGCAGAAAACTTGAGGGGAATGGTACGTCGTTGAATTTACACAGATAGGAGTTGCATATGGTTTTTT
This sequence comes from Lampris incognitus, assembly GCF_029633865.1. Taxonomy (NCBI): domain Eukaryota; kingdom Metazoa; phylum Chordata; class Actinopteri; order Lampriformes; family Lampridae; genus Lampris; species Lampris incognitus. Next base: position 27,950,732 of record NC_079230.1, read on the forward strand.
TTCTACATTCTAATACCGACTATGCTTTACCAGTATGAAATAGGAGGTGAGACGTCATAGGGCATAGCGAAAGAAACACAGACGTTAACTCAGAAACTTTATATGTCGATGCATTTTAGTCATCAGTCAGTGCAGTGTCTGCCCCACTCAGAATCACCTGTGTGCTACCTTTAGCCATACCGTCCTCGGGATCTTTCAACTTCAATTACAGTTAAAAAAAAAATTCTGGACCCCCCCTACCCTGCCAATTACCCGACTCTTCTGAGCCGTCCCAGTCGCTGCTGCACCCCCTCTGCCGATCCGGGGAGGGCTGCAGACTACCACATAACTCCTCCGATACGTGTGGAATCGCCAGCCGCTTCTTTTCACCTGACAGTGAGGAGTTTCGCCAGGGGGACGTAGCGGGTGGGAGGAGCACGCTATTCCCCCCACCCCGACCAGGCACCCCGAGCCACCAGAGGAGGCGCTAGTGCAGCGACCAGGACACATACCCACATCCGGCTTCCCGCCCGCAGACACGGCCAATTGTGTCTGTAGGGACGCCCGACCAAGCCGGAGGTAACGCGGGGTACTCGAACCGGCGATCCCCGTGTTGGTCGGCAACGGAATAGACCGCCACGCCACCCGGACGCCCGTGATTACAGCATTTAAGGCCATGGTAGAGGTGTTCCGAGTGATGGTAGATCATGTGTTCAGAATATGCCACAGTAGGCATCGCCCCTCTGCATACGCAAAGGAGTGTTTGTTAATTTCGTTGGGTGAAAAACTCACGTCAGCAGCAGAAATGGCTCAGATCTGACAGACTCTTACATTCTTCCACTAAAACCCGGAGCGGAGTCTCGCGTGCAATCTAGCACAGCGGTGAACCGATGCTCCTCAGAGCCACGCGCCTCGCACCGTCCGCAGACCCGGGTCCGACTGCCCCCCTTCTCCAAGTCTGGGAGGGGAAACAGTAGAGGCCCAAAACAGCGGCAGCCGGCCACACTGGTCCGTCTGACTGTGGCTCCAGCGAACCAGACGGAAAACACAAGTTGGTCCTCGTCATTCAGACTATGTTTTACAATCGCTCGCGGCGAGCAAACGGCCGAGGTTCTTGAAAAATGTGTGTTTCTAGAACTTCCGGTGAATTCTTGCCTTAATTTCACTTGCTAGGAGAGGGGTCCCCAATAGGCGGCCCGCGGGCCACGTCCGGCCCGTGACGGGTTGATTTATGGTCCGCGAGAATTTTTGGAGAAATGCCAGAAGGAAGAATTTTTTTTATTTCCCTAACCAAAAAAAAATAATAAAATAATAAATTTCTTAGTAAAAGTAAGACTAGTAATATATCGAAAAATAGATGAAAAATCTCTGTTTAAATTATAATACCTGCAACGTATCGACACCAAAACAAACTAACGAACAACGTGCTGCTGGAGGTTGAGTGGCCCGTGGCCCTAAAAGTGGCCCGCTATGAAAAGTCATTGGGGACCCCTGCGCTAGGAGATCGGAGGGAAGTCTCAATTGGGCGTGCCGGCTCTTAAAAGTCCAGACACGTCACACGTCACGTGGCCTAACGTTGGCGGGGGACACAGTAAGACGCCTCAAAAACAAGACAGTGCCATAGGACCGGACGTACACAAGCGTTTCAGCCGGTTTTGTTTGGCGCCGAGGTCAAACTTCCTTCCACTGCAGTAAGGGAGGGTATGCAAATTCTCTGACGCAATAAAAACGACCAGAAATCTAATTGAAAAAAAAAAAGGTATCGACTTTCTTTTTTTTTTACTTTCAATGAGAGCAAGTAGGATTTTAATACCCTGAAGGCGGACACATGGTTGTGATTGGAATCGAACTTGTGAGAATTCGGTTATGGAAAGCTAACCAAACCGCTATGCCACCCTGCCAGCCCTCTCTGTCTGCAAACCAGGGACCTGGCAAAGCCCTCTGCTCTCTTACACATCCCCCCCCTCTCTCTCCTTTTTCTTTTTTTTTTCCTTTTCTTTTGTGCAGTTAATGAAACACAGGGTTTCCCATCATGCACCGCGCGAGGAAACACGTTTTCTTTTGCATTATTTTGTTCGATGCACGTCGATGGTGTTAGTACGGCAAGGTGGCGTAGTGACAGAAGAGCTATGACACTGTCTGGCTGTCACACCTGCAGGCTTTCCACTGGGACCGGTGCCCTCGCCCCCGACGGGATCAGGGACGGAGACCCGACCGGGTTGGGCCTCGGGCCAGCGCGTGTGTGGTCAATCGGAGATTCACCGGCCAGTTTATCCCACGTGGGCTGTTCGGGATTGATTAGAGCGCCAACATAATGTGGCTGGTTAAATAGCCAAAACAGCCAGCCGTAGCCCAACATGTAGAAGCATTTGGCAGGCAGCTGGTGTTGATTTTTCACCCGGCTCGTGATTACAGAGAATCGAGATAGACTGAAGTAATAAAACACAACCAAAAGGACAAGTCTGCGGTTTTCACTGTATGCCATGTGCTAGGGAGTGTCTCCTCTAAAAGTCATATTTTGCATTCAAAGACACGTTTCATGCAAAAACGGTATAATTTTTTTTTCTCAAACAAAGAAACACGTTTCTTTTATATGTTCTTCTAAAAAAAAAAAGAAGCTTATTTTCTTTTTCATTTATATATGTAACATTAAGATTTTTTTTCCCATACTTTTCCAGGGCAGGCACCGTACACACACTGGGTACAGAGGCATGCCACACTTGCATTGCTTTTGCATTCTACAGTTGGTTGGCTGGCAGGCATGATGTCACCCAGGCAGCGCCTGTGCAGTTAGTAAGTAAATTAAATGTCTGCACCAACTACACACACGCACACACGCACACAGATTCTCACACGCACGAATTCCAACTTTTCTCTGGATCCCACTCGCTGTTTTGCAAACACACACCGACCAAGCATCACCCTTTGTAACATGGCACTGATCAGTCGCAGCCTTTGCAAAGGGAGCACTGCACTGCTCAGATGACATCACATGAGGGGCAGGGTATAGGGCTGTTCCAACAAGCTTCGAATGGAATAATAGAAGCAGCGCAGCAAGGCTCCGTGGCGCATGCAGAAATGGTCTGGGAATGGGTGTGGCCTGGGGTTGAGAGGGGTCAGAGGTCTGGAAGGGTGGGGGGGGGGGTCTAGCCCAGGGTTGCAGTCAGATTCATGAATGGGAACATGGGGAAGGTTTCGGAGAGAGGTCGGTGGGGTGAGGTGGGTGAGCACTAACTTTATGACATTTATGTTAGTATTTGCTCTTCTTTTTTTTTGCATTTTGTCTTATATGATTTTTTTTGTGGTATTTTAGTCTTTTTTTAATTTTTTTTTTTAAACTTTGTACAAGTCGCACGATAACACAACTTAGGCTCAGAGTGGTGGTTTGGTTGAATCTCTACTCCTGCTGGTTCCATGGAAGGAGGATGGAGGTGGAGATGGAGAGGTGTTCTGGGAGGAACTTCTTTCTGGGGAAGACTTGCTACACGAGTTGTCAACTCTATACACAATATAAATACACAGATAGAGGGGTAACACTAACGCCGATATAGTTATCTGTTTGCTATTTGTGCTCAGTTACATACTGTAAGTTTGCAAATATTGCTAGTAGTCATGTTTTACCCAAGTTGTTCCCCAATAACCTGGATTGAATGTACGTTGTGTAAATTGTGGCTACTTCGTAATTGTTGCATTTTTGACGGCAAAAATTTGCATACTGCGACATAGTATTATGAATCTGCTTTTACAAAAAATGACTTAATTGTCAATTAAATACTAAACATATCCAAAATGTTAGAATTTATCTTCCCTTCAATCAGTAAACAATTTATAATGACATATAGAAACCGGTGTTGTGCAGTTTGATAATACTTGACTCGTAGCAAGAGCGATGCATGTGTGCTCATGCATCAAATATATGATTTAAATTAGAAACAGCTTAATTGTTCACAATAGACTTTGATGGGGCTACATTAAAATACAGTCCCATCACACATACACAATCACAACACACACACACACACACTTGAGCTTTGACATGCATTTCTATTGTATCTTGGGGTGTGTCTGTGCGACATCACAGCGAGATAGCTCCACCCTCCTGTCATCCCAGCCAATCAGAGACCCTCTCTACCAGTCCCAACATGACACGGGGGTGATGAAATGACGATGGATGGAGAGGAGCGGACAAAGGAGATGGAGGGAGAGGACGATTCCACCAAAGTCAGGTAACAACAGGAAGAGGAGGTGAGGTGAAATGCGTTGCGTTATTCTTCCCGCCCGTCTCGGAAACAGGAAGTACAAAGTGCACACATCCCAGCCTCCCCATCACTCACAATAGGGGTTAGAACCAAAATGCGTGCTGTGCTGCAATATGGTGTCTTCAGAGACACGGCTGAAAGCCAGATGACTTGCGTCCGAGTGTGTGCGACTGTTTGTTGTTCACCGCTCACACCCAAGTGTGACACTCGGAGGACTGTCACATAAACACAGTGGGTTTGACTGCACACCTTAATCCCACCTCCCTGTGTTTTATTCCTCTTTCACCTCAAGGGACACCTCCCCTCTCTCCATCTCTGCCCCCCCAATCCACCCATCCATCCGTCCATCCATCCAGTCCTCCATCCCATCCACCCCCAATGAAATAAAATGCAAATCACTCATCCTGCTCCACGAGGCCCTTGAAACCACCCGAGAGGGGGGTTGTTGGAAGGAGATAGAGGGATGTAGAAGCCAGAAGGGGGGTGGGTGAGCTCTTGAGGTATATGGGTGGGGGGTGGGGGGGGGTAGAAAAGAGTGCTATTGTGGCATCGTATTAAAAGGGATTATTGATCCGCGTCACAGGAAAACCAGAAGGAGGGAACGGGAGGTGTGGGAAGATGTCGGTTTGATGGGAATGAGACGGTGATGATGTCATGAATGTGTGTGTCCATGTTTTACTCCAATAGAATGGAAAGAAAAGAGGTCTAAAAAAGGTTTTAAAAAAAACATTAATAAAATTCAGGGGGGGAGGGGACGACAAACTCTTTCAAAATGTAAAAGTATAATACAAAAAAACCAACAACAAAAGCGTAGTCATAATAAAAAGAGTTAGTGACTTTAAGATGAAGTAGTAGAAGTGTTTAGTAGAAGTAGAGGCTTACTCTAACGGTACAAAATAAATAAAAGCCGTAAGAGGATAGTGCCGAGAAGACTCGGTCGGGGCTCACACGGCAGGTCAAGGAGGGTTGCGGCTCTCTCTCTCTCTCTCTCTCTCTCTCTCTCTCTCCCTCTCTCTCAACTCCCTCACTCCATCTCTCACCCTCTCACTCTTTCTCTCCCTCTCCCTGGCATCTCTCACTCCTCACGGAGCTGCAGGCGATAGTGGCTGTAGCGGATCTGGAAGAAGAGCCTCTCTAGTGGCGAGCGGCTCATCCCGGGGAGCCTGTAGTCCTCGCTCTGGCCCGTCCGGCGGAAGCCCAGCGACTCGTACAGCTTGTGCGCGGCCAGTTTGACGGCGGTGGTGCCCAGGACCACGGCGGCGTAGTTGTTGCGAACAGCGAACTCCAGCACGCGCCGGCCCAGCGCCTTGGCAATACCCTTGCCACGGTAGCGAGAGTCCACCGACATGCGCCGCAGCTCCACCGTGTTGTCCTCCTCACGACCCTGCGCCGCCACGATGCCCACCACACGGCCCTCCAGCACCGCCACCCAGAAGCAGGATCCTGGAAGAGAAGAAATGGCCATCGGGTCCAGTGTTTATTACAGCATTATATATATCCCCCCCCCTTTTCTCCCCAATTGTACCTGGCCAATCACCCTGCTCTCTGAGGCGTCCTGGTCGCTGCTCCACCCCCTCTGCTGATCCGGGGAGGGCTGCAGACTACCACATGCCTCCTCTGATACATGTGGAGTCACCAGCCACTTCTTTTCACCTGACAGTGAGGAGTTTCACCAGGGGGATGTAGCGCATGGGAGGATCACACTATTCCCCCCAGTTCCCCCCACCCCGAACAGGCGCCCCGACCGACCAGAGGAGGCGCTAGTGCAGCGACCAGGACACATGCCCACATCCGGCTTCCCACCTGCAGACACAGCCAATTGTGTCTGTAGGGACGCCCAACCAAGCCAGAGGTAACACGGGGATTCGAACCGGCGGTCCCCGTGTTGGTGGGGGGAATGCTACCTGGATGCCCACAGCATTATATTTTTATGCTTCTTTGAGCTTCCGTTACGTTACAGAAATCCCACTAAGTGCACAGATCTGAATACTTCTCTGAATAGACATTCAGCACAGTACAGATTTACTTTGCTCAGGGTCAGTAAGTCCATGTTTTACTTTCAAATCTGGCCTTTACATATATTCTAGCGAGATAAAGGAGGACTGAGTCTTTTTAGGCTCTAGGCTACATTTCCAGTAGATCTGAACAAGTCTGATGCGTTAAAATCACATGGTAATATCTTATCGTCTTGACTCAAGAATCACTTACTCATCAAGAACTATGTAAGATCATGGTTTAAGAATATTTATCTTGTTTCAGGAAATCTTAGTTGAAATACCTTCCTGCACGGACAGGTTATTCTGGGGATTTTTCTTGCTTGTATATGATAAATTTGGTCTCAGTTTTGAAAGCGTGGAAACAGACATCAGACTCTAGAGTTGAAGGTGTATCTCTGGAGAGCAGTTTTATGAGCATCCTCTGTTAGTATCAAGAGTACAGCATTAGCCTCATAAACACCTTCTACCTGTAGCGGAGTACAATTCGCACTAATGGCCAAAAGTGGAAATAGATGGGTGAAGGGAGAAGATGGTGGAACCAGCAGGGGATGGTTGGCAGCAGAAACTTAAGTCACTGGCCAGGGTTTTCCATTAGTTGCCTCATCTCATCTCACTGTAATGACTTAAAGGCTGTGAGAAGTGGGGAGGGCGACCGGAGAGCGTAGAACGAGGGAGAGAGGGAGAACGAGGGATAGAGGGAGGAAGATAAATGAAGGCAGCGACCAGTGACTGAATGGTGCCTAATGGCATTAGCCACTCAGCGAGACACGGATAATTAAAAGCGGGGGGTGAAAGTGGGCCGGAACAATCTGGAACGGCGTTCCGGCACCATTGAGTAATAAGTAAATAAATCTGATTGGCAGTTTCATACATAATGATGTCAAGCGAGTTCGTTTTTTGTGTGCTGCAGCCCGGCGTTCCCTCCAGCTGATTCCATCGAGATGCTCACACAACAAATCAGAAATTAATGTGCCCCCCCCCCCGCAGCCCCGCCCCCACATTCAACACACATCCTTTTCCCGCTCTCATCCCTTCCCTTCGATGGGATCATGTGTGCAGATGTCGATAAACTCACAGTTGCGGCGCTTATCATCAGCATCAGTCTAGCTGCCGCAGGGGCGCCAGCGTAAACGGAGTTGCTTTTTCTCTGAAGCGGTAGGTTTTCAGATGCAGCGTTTCAAACAAAGCTCGACAAATATCCCCAAACACACTAGCTGTTTTCTCTGTCTCGCTAGCTACCGGTACGGTGGCGGACACTTCGGCTAGCTTAGCTAGCATGACGTTAGCTCCCGCTCAGATGCAGAGCTCGCACGGGGGCGAGGAGCGTAAAGTACCCTCAGATTGGGATGAGTATTTCCCAGTTAGAAGGTAAATTATTCACTTTACTGTGTGATATCTTCACTCTCAGAGATGGAAGAAGATGGAAGAGAGAGAGGACAGAAGAGGAAGGTGACAGATTGATAAAATGGAAGAAATTGAAAGCTTGCATAAGTAATGTCAGTCGTTTTAGTTTTTATCTTTAATCAGACAGTGGATGTGTGCGTGACGTGTTGTTGAAGTTATCTGGTTAATTCATGTTGTGAAATGTCTTTGACAGTCGATAGATGACAGTCATTTTTGTGTTATTCAAAGGCTGTGTAAGAATACTGGACAGTTTAAACAAGTGCAGGCTGGGGAACTGGACAGTTTGCAGCACTGTGGTAAAGTTTACAGTAGTGGACTAACTCGGCCCGGTGCAGGGCAGCCTGCAGGTCACGGTTAGGTTAGGTCAAGGGTAGCAGTCATCGGTTTGAATTTAAGCTGATGATGCTCTTTAGTACCACTTGCCAAATTCCACTTTTTTTACCGTGGCTAGGGGTTGGCTAGCAGCCATGATAGCATGATAGCCCGTGTAACATCTGCTAAGTTAATGCAGAACGCAGTAGGCTAAATCCACAAAGGGCAGTAAATCTCAGAGCCACAGCAGCAGCACAGCCCAGACAAGTCCCCCGGAGCTCACAGTACCAATCAATTTGGAAGTTATTTTGAGGCGAGTCATTTTTACTTGCTGCCCCGCTGCACCAGATCCTAGGGTTCCCCCAACTGCCAAACCCCACTTTAACCCCTGATTAAAAGTGCTGTCGTGGCTGATCTGTCACTCAGGACTCTGAGCACAGCAGACCTGACATGATTGACAGAGATGCACAAACCACAGGCGAGGAAACCGAAAGTGAGGGAGTTGTACACCAGTGTCTTTCACAGAGGGACACATCACCACCGCCCACTTTTACTTGCTTGAGGCCGTTGTTTATGTGGTTACTTGTGCGTTGACTGAGTTTAATGACTTTCATCTGATTTTTTTATTTTGGAAAAAAAATATCTTGTTTTCCAGACTAAATTAGCATCAATGAGATAACAAGCAGTGTCATTCTTGTTCTCTGAAAAACAGCATCAGTGTTTAGTTTTTCACAGGCAGGCGGGGGAAGTGGGACACTACATCAAGAACACACATTTAAAGGGAAATTTTGCCACTAATAATCTGCATTTCCTGTAAGCGCTAGTGGCCTGTCTATCTCTTAAATCTATAGCCCCTTCAATGTGGCAGCATGGTGGCGCAGTGGTTAGCGTGGTTGCCTCACAGCAAGAAGGTCCTGGGTTTGAGCCCTGGGGTAGTCCAACCTTGGGGGGTCATCCCATGTCGTCCTATGTGTGGAGTTTGCATGTTCTCCCCGTGTCTGCGTGGGTTTCCTCTGGGGGCTCTAGGTGTGAATGTGTGTGTGTGTGTGTGTGTGTGTGTGTGTGTGTGTGTGTGTGTGTGTGTGTGTGTGATGGCCTGGCAGCCTATCCAGGGTGTCTCCCCACCTGCCGCCCAATGACTGTTGGAATAGACTCCAGTATCCCTGCGACCCTGAGAGCAGGATAAGTGGTTCAGATAATGGATGGATGGAACCCCTTTAATGCAAATCCCCCCCCCCTTTTTTTCTCCCCAGTTGTAGCTGGCCAATTACCCCACTCTTCCGAGCCGTCCTGGTTGCTGTTGTACCCACTCTGCTGATCCGGGGAGGGCTGCAGACTACCACATGCCTCCTCTGATACATGTGGAGTTGCCAGCCGCTTCTTTTCACCTGACAGTGAGGAGTTTCACCAGGGGGACGTAGCGCATGGGAGGATCACGCCATTCCCCCCAGTTTCCCCATGAACAGGCGCCCCGACCGACCAGAGGAGGTGCTAGTGCAGCGACCAGGACACATACCCACATCCAGCTTCCCACCCACAGACACGGCCAGTTGTGTCTGTAGGGACGCCCGACCGAGCCAGAGGTAACACAGGGATTCGAACAGGCGATCCCCATGTTGGTAGACAACGGAATTGACCGCTACGCCACCCGGACGCCCAATGCAAATCATTTTGACAGAGAAATCAACATTCTCCTGCCGAGCGGTTCTACATCACCTACACGTACGAGAATGTGTTGCGTGAGTTTCTCAGCAGTGGAAATTAAAAACTAACATCTCAGCCCGTCCGCTGGCGTCATCCGCTGACGTCAGCGGATGGCGGAAGTGAGCCAGGTTGCTCTAGCGGGCTATGGCGATGCAGACAACACTGACAAGTATGTTGTACGTCATACAGATGTCAACCTTACGATCAATACACGGACCTGAGGTTGAAAAATGGTGAAATTTCCCTTTAAACACAGAACCGCTGAAGGCATCTAGTTAAGTCAGAGGCTCTCTGACACAGCAGATACTGTGTCAGCAGACAGCGCCCTTCCACCAGGGCTGCTGCTGAGAGCTTGAGTATCAGCCCGGTTTTCTTATCGATTTGGTGCCGAGCCTGCAATTTGTCAGCCACTCCTATAAACACGGGCCGATGGTGTCATGGGATGCCGTCGTGCTTTTGAAGCTGTGTGTTGTGTGTCTCTCGGCACACCGAGAGACACACAACAGCATAGCATGAGGCGTCTTCAGTCAGCTGAGCTGGTGTGTGTCTGTTGCCCACGCTGCTGGCATCAGTGGTGGTTGTAATGTCAGGAGTTGCTCAGAGATTCCTCTATGTTCGTCGGTCCACACACAGCTAGTAAAATATGACTCTAATGAAGTCCATTATCACGCCCAAATTACAGCCATAAATTAGAGCCTCTCTCAAACCGGAACACCTACTGGAACTAATGGGGATGTGAGAAACGCACCGGGGGGGGGGGGGGGGGCACGGTTCCCAGGCGCAAAATGACCCCCCGCATCTGCAGGAACTTTTTTTCTTTTACGGAAACACCGCCTCACCGGGAACTGAAAATAATACTGTGATTTGGCATAGCGAATCTCCTTATCTGCCGCAGAACGTTATCTGCCTCGACGCTCCGTTCTAAATCGCTCCCCGGCAACGCTCCGCCGCAGGGAGCGCTCCGCCACGAGGAGCACTCGCAACAGCACAACGCTCCCCAACGCTTGTCGTTGCATGATTTCCCTTTTGCCATCATTCAGGGAAGATGGGCCATCCCTCTACACACACACTCTGTGTATTTTAGCAGTATTTGTGGCCCAGCTACACTCTGCTCACATCCCGTTCGTCTGCAACATAACTCGGACTGTAATGTCACGTCATGTCGTGCAATGAGCAGAGATAGACCGATAGAAAATACAGCCTATCTCCTTTTCTGCACTCTGACTCATGAACATTTGCACACAAACACAACCACTAGCCCCTCTCTTACCCTCTTTTTTTCTCTCATACACACACACACACACACACACATCATCATCATCATCATCATCATCATCAGCCACGATGAGTGAGGCGGTGACATTATTGTCGTGCTTCTGGAGTCCCGTGCGCCGGGAGGGTTTTCAGGCCCCTGCAGGCCTCTATTAAGCCGACCCGGGTGGTTTGTGTAACTGAATCAAACAACTGCCATATGTAGGTCGCCAATGCAACAGGCATTCCATTGTCCGCCCCGCCCCACCGACTAGAAAGGATGACATCATTTTGGCGGCCGTGCACTGCTGTAGATTTTTCTCATAATCAAATTGACCTGTCAGGGGATTTGTGAAATCAGATGTCCCCTCCCAGCCTTGTGGCCATGCCGTGCGTCACATGGCCGGTATTTGGGGTCTGACTGGGAAATGTGCAGCTGCTCGAGATGCTGTTTAGCGTTAAACAGGGTGGGCTTTAAGCCTTAAACAGGGACCCCTCTCTGCAGATCTGGGTGGGCGATGGTTATCACCGATAACGTGTCGAAATACCTACAACATTACGGCGCTGAAGCCGCCCGGCCCGGCCAGGCCCGGCCCGGTGTTAGACCGACTGCAGGGAATCAACATGTGTATGTGTGCGAGTGAGCATGTGCCTTTTATATTATGATGTGCGTGTGTGTGTGTGTGTGTGTGTGTGTGCTGGAGGGGTGGATGAGGTTGAGGTGGGGGGGCCCCTCCTGACCATCTGTCTGACCCGAGCCCATGCCAGGAATCAGGACAGCCAGCAAAACATGCCGGCCAACTTCCCTTAATGCACGTGTGTGTGTGTGTGTGTGTGTGTGTGTGTGTGTGTGTGTGTATCACCATGCTTGTCTCTCTTGTGTTACTTAACACTATTGCTAAAAAATAAATAAATCATGATGTCACTAGGGACAATGAGCTGTATTCTGATTAAGCCCACATAGGCACGCAAATGCACAAACCGAGCCTACACATGCCACACAATCACAACGCACACACACAATAACTCAAGGAATATCCCAAACACAACCCCCTCCCCCATTTCTCTCTCTGTCTCTCCATCAGTCTCGGTGACCTGTAAGCCTCCCGATGTCGCGGCTGGAGGAGCCTTACATCTGCCTCGTCTGACATGGCTGCCATTAGAGAGGGTGGATGGATTTAGTGGAGCTGAGCACCGCTAAGCTGTCATTATCTCTGCTGGGAATGTCGCTCCCTGCAGATGAGGGAGAGGGAGAGAGATGAGTACCAGAGATGGCTGGGCAAAGGAGGAAGTATGGAACCAGGGACATGAGGATCCAGAACACTTGGAGAAAAGCGTGTGTTGCAGAGGAAGGTATTGTGAGCGCTGCTGTTTTATTTATTTGTTTATCTATTTAAACTTTTTTAAAATGTATTTGTTTGTTTGTTTATTTATTTATTTCCTTTTACGCCACTTCTTGATTCTGCCAGATTCAGCTAAGGAAGACAGGATGTGTGCGTCAACACATTTACTTTTGCCAAGGTCCATATGGTCATGAAAAACCTGGATGGAAATCAGTAAATATGAGAATGCAACTTCCGGACCCTGAGAGCAGGATAAGTGGTTCAGATAATGGATGGCTGGATGGATAATGGATGGATGGATGGATGGAAAGGTTATGGTAAATTATAATTCAGTCTTGGTAATCTGAGAAACGCATAGACACTGTTAAAGAATGACTGAACGATCCATGGAAAAAATTCCAAGAAAAATAAACAGGCGTAACCATTGCAGCAGAGTTTAAACAATTTTGTTGTGGGCGTCCAGGTGGCGTGGCGGTCTGCCATTGCCTACCAACACGGAGATCACCAGTTCGAATCCCCGCGTTACCTCCTGCTTGGTCAGACGCCCTTACAGACACAATTGGCCGTGTCTGCAGGTGGGAAGCCGGATGTGGGTATGTGTCCTGGTTGCTGCACTAGCGCCTCCTCTGGACGGTCGGGGCGCCTGTTCGGGAGGGACGGAGGAACTGGGGGGAATAGCATGATCCTCCCACGTGCTACGTCCCCCTGACGAAACTCCTCACGGTCAGGTGAAAAGAAGCGGCTGGTGACTCCACGTGTCGGAGGAGGCATGTGGTAGTCTGCAGCCCTCCCCGGATCGGCAGAGCGGGTGGAGCAGCAACCGGGATGGCTCGGAAGAGTGGGGTAATTGGCCAAGCACAATTGGGGAGAGAAAGGGCGGGGAAAAAAATCTAGAAATAAAAAAAAAAATGTTCTTGTGTGTGTGCAACCCATTTTGTGTCAGTGTGCTAACGCATCTCCTCTGGCTAGCTCTCCTATCAGTTAGCTAGCTATCAGTTAGCAAGTTATCAGTTAGCTGGTTATCAGTTAGCTAGCTATCAGTTAGCTAGCTATGTGGCTGACAGTACACTGGGTACAAGTACAGTTTAAACAAAATACGGCTTCTAGAGTGGCTCACATACAGTATTTGAAATATAGACTCACTTTCACATTATATATTGGGTTGAAACACACCTTTTCAGCGATAGCTCTAAAAAGTAGTCCCCCCCCCCCCAGTTGTACTTGGCCAGTTACCCCACTCTTCCGAGCCATTCCAGTCGCTGCTCCACCCCCTCTGCCGATCCGGGGAGGGCTACAGACATACCTCCTCCAATACATGTGGAGTCACCATCTGCTTCTTTTCACCTGACGGTGAGGAGTTTCACCAGGGGGACGTAGCGCATGGGAGGATCACGCTATTTCCCCCAGTTCCCCCTCCCCCCTGAACAGGCACCCTGACAGACCAGAGGAGGCGCTAGTACAGCGACGAGGACACATACCCATATCCGGCTCCCCACCCGCAGACATGGCCAATTGTGTCTGTAGGCACGCCCGACCAAGCCGGCGGTAACACGGGGATTTGAACCGGCGACGCCCGTGTTGGTAAGCAACGAAATATACCGCCACGCGACCCGGATGCCCAGATAAAAAAATGTAGTTTCTTTTGGTCATGAAAACTGCTCTAAAAGCTATGCGTGAGTCATGGAGAAGTCACTGAAAACCCCTGGTGTGAAAGTGTCAGACCTGTTGGGAAGTGTAGTGTTCTGTGTGAGGGAGGCCAGAGGGCAAGCAGGACAGCAGCATGTGTCAGTGAAAACCATGTAAGATGGTCAGGTTTGGACACTCAAATCCAATCGTGTTTGTGAATGGGGATCTGTCCTCACCCTGGTTTCCATACCAAACACAGACTTTGCCGGCGCACTGTGTCCATGAGAGTACGAAGTCGGTTTCCTGGGTTACTGTTTAAGGGTATTTTTTTAAAACACAAACTCTTTAAACACTGCTTCTGTCCAGCTGAGTCTCTCGCACGCGCGCTCTCTCTCTCTGAATTTTCAATTTCGTTGTTTTACTGGCACGATAAAAATTGTATTTGTACTGCCAAAGTATTTAGAAGTACATTTGTTTGCGAACAAAAGCACGCAAACTTAAGTAAAGTCAGCTTAATATCATTTGTATAATGAGGAAGAAAATACATATTTCCATCAGCTGGAGGATCTCTCCCTCTCGCTTTCTCACACACACACACACACACACACACACACGCGCACACACAATGTGGTTTGTGTGCATCCTTGAAGAGAACACTGTTGGGATTGTTTGTTAGACGTAAGGGGTGGCCGGATGATTCGAACTCTCAAAGTGCCCTTGAGCAAAACACTAAACCCCTGCTATAACTTACATTAACGCTTGCTCCCTCCACCTCCTCCTCTCCTGTCTGTCTAACTGCTTAAGAGTAAGAGAGGCCTTTCAGACCAGCATGTGACCGTGACACCGCTGGTTCAGACGGCAGAAGGCAGGGGAGTGTATGTGTACGTAAACCTTCTCCCCTTCCTTAAAAAAAAAACTCAACTCAATGCAGCTCCTCTGGCAGAGCCGCTGTGTGGCTGACTGCAGAAGACTGTGGTTGCACGAGGCCACTCACAGCTGTGAATGCATGTAGCTGCAGGTCAGTGGAGCAGGGCGGAGCTGCAAACTGGCATATGTGCTCAGCAAAACGCCGTCCTGGAATGAGGTTCTGGAAAGAGAAAAGGGGAAGACGGAGAAGGAGAACGAGGGAGGGGAATATGGTTTTTGTTCTTCTCGGAGACGAAGCGGATGGGCCAGGTCGTGAGGAAGCCGCGGCATCACGGCTAACAGCAAAAGTGGTGGGTCTGAAAGGATCCATTATGGCCTTGAGGGGCGCGCTGAGCCAAAAGGAGGGGGTGGAGCATTGAGGAGCATCAATAAAGGGGGGGGGGGGTTCTACCATATTACAGGAGAGGCGGGGGAGGGGTGGGCAGGATGAACGCAGCCGAGTCTCAAGGCAATTGATAGAAAACATGAAAGAAGTGAGGAGGAGGAGGAGCTGCGATCTCAGAAAATAATCAGTAATAATTTTCATGTGCGCCACAGTGTCATGAGCTTCTCTTAACAACAGACGATATGGATGCACCATGTGCACGCATGTGGCAGCGGTTGTTGTTGCTGACCGCTGATATGTGAGCCCTGCAAAAGATGTGCAATGTGCAGCAAACACACACATGTCTATGCACACACATATACATGCACGACTGAGAATGCACACAGTTTTTTATGGTGTCTAACAAGATTAAGCTCTTTCCCTCCAGATGAAATGTGGAGGGCTAATTCATTTGATAAGCGTTCAGTCTAGACAGCAGCTCACTCTGCAGTAGTTCACTCCTCTCCGGGAGCCAAACAACTGTGGCTGAAAGCCCCAACCGAGTGCCTCTAAGATGTTGGGGTTGTGCCCACATGTGGGAATGTGTGATTGTTTAAGACTGCATGAAAAGATGTGTTGTCCTGATTGGTCTTGTGTTTGAGTTTAAGAGGCATCATGCACAAGAAATATGCATTTATGTATCTTAACTATGGCTGTTTCTATATTTAGCTAGCTAGATATAGAGACAGCCATATGAGATATCTTATGAGATATCTATCTATCTAGCTAGCTAGCTAGCTAGCTCATAAGTGATGAGCTAGATTTTTGCATCCCTGTTTGGGACCTGCCATGCATTCGTGAGCAACATCATTGCCAAGGCCTGCCCTCCAAATGGTATATACATGGTGCAGTGTTGCACACACAGCCCAAACACACCCTTCTCCTTCCCCCCCCCCCTTGAGGTCAAAGGGCATGCTGGGAGTATGGATCAGCTCGTCTAATAGCCCACACATCAGCAGTTTCTCCCTCTGGTACCCCTCACTGACAAATGAGGGCTAGGCTAGACTAGCAGAAACAGACACACATTGCCTATACACACGCGTACACTCTCACAATGATATGATCACCAAAGATGAATTATTCATGAGCACTTAAGCGCGGAGATACATGAAGCCTTTACCATTACCCTGGCCTGCACACAACCCCCAGCATGAATAGAATTACCATCGCATTGACTCCTGTGTTGGTGCCACACGTGCACACACAACCACACAGCATCCCTCATTGTTACAACTCCATTAACTCGATTATTAGTTGGCCTGCTACCATTAGCTTTACGGCTGCAGCCCGTCCGTGTGGCTGTGTAGGTCTCTGCTTGTTTACCAAGTTTTACATGGCCGATCCACTACCGTGTGCATCGTTTCCCTGCACATGTGTGTTTATTTACCTCTGTTTCTCCTGCTTCCTCCCTCCCTTGGAATGGTCAAAGACCATAGGTCATGTCATAAAGCTGCTCTTTGCCCCCCCCCTCGTCTTAATCAGTCCAGCAGGATGGACCGCTCGGAGGACTGGCTTTAAACACAAACACACACACTCTCTCTGACTTTTAACCCAGATCTGAGGTGGCTCACGGCGAGGCGGACGGGGAGCAACGATATCAGGATCGCCCTGCTCTCGTGTTAATCAAGATGTAATCTGTGGGGCCCACAGCTGCGACCGCTTAATCACCACAGACTCCATCGGTCATACTGCGCAGGGATCAAACCCCATGATTGATTGCCACAGAAAACACACAACAATAGCAATCATGCTGCTGGCCTGTTGTTTGGTCTGGCTGATAAGAGTCTTTCATCACCGACTCAAGTGGACTTTGAGAAAACATGCAGAGAGAGGGAGGAAGACTACAATGGATGATCAACCGGTTCTCCATTTCGCACGGATACACACATGACTTTCACTGAACACACTGACCAGACGCACTACCAGTTACTGTCATTTAACTCACGTTATAACAAAGTTGTGCAGGTGGACTTGGCGGCATGTCTTGTGTTATGCCATCTGAAACACCATCTGCTATGACCACAATAACCGCATCTCACGTGCCGTTTAGGTTATTGGGCGTGGCTGTGACATCGCAGAACAAGGGTCAACTGACCAAATGCTCCGTTACCTTTCATTTGCAAACATTTCCAGAAGCGTCTTCATCGTCTGCATTGTCACCCAGCAGTCCGTCACACCGCAGAAACGGCCGATTGGTCATATTTCCATCACCGTCCAATTTGCCTAAGTGACTAAAGCCCTGAACGTGGGCCTTTGTGTCCCATACACGTCATATGTCCGTCCCCACAAGAGAGACGGGCCGGGTCTACCAGGAACTGATTTATATCACACAACTTTTTATTGCTCTGTTACTTCAGCTGCTGGACACAAACAGCTGCATCTCACTGCCATTTACCATCTAATATTACAGCTTTCCAGAACCCCCCTTTTTCCCCCCGAATTGTACCCGTCCAATTACCCCAACTCTTCCGAGCTGTCCCGGTCACTGCTCCACCCCCTCTGCCGATCCGGGGAGGGCTGCAGACTACCACATGCCTCCTCCGATGCACGTGGAGTCGCCAGCCGCTTCTTTTCACCTGACAGTGAGGAGTTTCACCAGGGGGACGTAGCATGCGGGAGGATCACGCTATTCCCCCCCGAACACGTGCCCCGACTGACCAGAGGAGGCGCTAGTGTAGCGACCAGGGGACATACCCACATCCGGCTTCACATCCCGCACACACGGCCAATTGTGTCTGTAGGGACGCCCGACCAAGCCGGGTTTCCTACACGGGCCCTCCTCGCCGTCCGTCCTCGCACACGCAACACGACGACGCGTGGCGGTCTGACTGAGCCGGCTGACGTCATGCCGTGTTGCTGTGCTGATTAATGTTGTTGTTTTGTGTGAATCTATGAGAGCGTCCTTTGAAGTGGTCTATAAAAACCACCAAGTGTCGCTGCTGAATAATTAACTACTCATCAGCTCGGTACACGTAATGAGGTTTCAGTTGGCTTGTTTTTGTTTTTGTTTTTTTTCCCAAACAGAGAAACTGTGCCGCTGCTCTGACTGGAGGAAGGCAGCACTTGCCCCGTCCCAGTAGGATGGATGACCCGGCTGCCCACACCACAGCGCCGCCTCCACACCCCCCCCCCCCGGTATAGGTGAGAGAGAGACGGACAGACAGAAAGAGAGAGAGAGAGAGCGAGCAGGAAGCAGGAAGTGTGGCACAAACAGCAGGAAGTGTTTTATCTCTAGAGTCCACAGCTTCAATAACAAGCCTCTTAATTGGTCATCCGTGGGGATTGGGCCTCGTGATTTGTCACGGGCGAGGGTGGCGATGGAGCGATAACGGCGACATCGCCAACAGGATGAAGAAATGGAGAGACAGAGAGACAAGAGAGAATGTGCTGTGGCTGTTTGAAGTGGGAGAGATGCATGGAGTTGGAGAGGTTGAAAAAACAGCAGTGGAACGCAGATGGAGGGAGGAGAGAGGGGAGGACGTGAGGGAGGATGTTCAATCAATCTGTCCCTCGGTAAGAAGCTTCAGCTGACCGCTCCCGCAGGAGACCCTCTTTGTCTGTCTGCTTCTCGCTCTCTACCCCCTCCCCCCCCTCTATCTCTCTCGCTCACTCTCTCTCTCCCCCTCCCCCCCCTCACTCTCTCCTCCTCCTCTCTCCCCCTCTCTCTCACTCTCCCCCCCCCCCAACTCACGCACACACAGCCACATACATACTAACACGTTAGTTTAGAGTTAATAGGAAAACCCTCCCCCCATATGCATCGCCCCCATTTTTTAACGTGCGCTCAATTCCTTTCGCACAGCTCTCCTCCTCTCTTTTTCTCCCTTCCTTCTTTCTCTCTCTCTGTCTCTCTCTCTCTCTCTTGTCCAGAGCTAAATTAGGCACCAAAGGTACCAGTGGAGGAAGCTGTTCCAGGGGGACTTGAAACAGAGCGAACACACCACACACACACCACACACACACACACACAGAGAGAGAAAGGTGGGATGAGACTGAGAGACAGATATTATGTACTGCTGCTGCTCCGTCTAGACGCGACCCTGCAGTAAGTCATTAAGAGGCCACTGTCACTAAGTGGGCATCATGGCCGCCAGCGCAAGAGCCCATCCCCGTGTCTGGTAACATTTCATTAGATTACATTTACATCGTAGGTGTTTAGCTGACACTATTACCCAGAGTGACTTTACAGCGAGCCAGCAGGAAAGACAATGAGATCATATTCCCATTACAGCCAGGAGTGAGGCATGCTCAGATCCGAGTCGCCTCCATCCGCCCACCATCTAAACAGGAGGCGTGCACCTCCTCCCTGTGTTAACTGTCTGTTTGGAGTTATCCTTTTCTAATTAATTGTGCTCATCCCCCCCCCCTTTTTCTCCCCAATTGTACTTGGCCAATTACCCCACTCTTCCGAGCCGTCCCGGTGGCTGTTCCACCCCCTCTGCCGATCCGGGGAGGGCTGCAGACTACCACATGCCTCCTCCGATACATGTGGAGTTGCCAGCCACTTCTTTTCACCTGACAGACAGGCGTTTCGCCAGGGGGATGTAGTGCGTGGGAGGATCACCCTATTCCCCCCAAGTCCCCCCCCCAACAGGCGCCCCTGACCAACCAGAGGAGGCGCTAATGCAGCGACAAGGACACATACCCACATCCGGCTTCCCACCCGCAGACACGGCCAATTGTGTCTGTAGGGACGCCTGACCAAGCGGGAAGTAACACAGGGATTCGAACCGGCGATCCCTGTGTTGGTAGGCAACGGAATAGACCACCACGCTAACCGGAAGCCCTCAAAGCCTTTCTACTCAGCACAGAGCTTTGCATTTAAGAAATCCATGAGAATTAATCAATATCTGCATAGTTCAGCTTTTTTTTTTTTTTTTTTTGGTGCACAACAGAACAAAGGGATGAGTGTGGTGGAGAAGTATGCTCGACTAGTCAATTTGGTGGAGAAGTATGCTCGACTAGATGATTTGGTGGAGAAGTATGCTTGACTAGATGATTTGGTTGAGACGTATGCTCGACTAGTCAATTTGGTGGAGAAGTATGCTTGACTAGATGATTTGGTGGAGAAGTATGCTTGACTAGATGATTTGGTGGAGAAGTATGCTCGACTAGATGATTTGGTGGAGAAGTATGCTCGACTAGATGATTTGGTGGAGACGTATGCTCGACTAGTCAATTTGGTGGAGAAGTATGCTGAACTAGTTGATTTGGTGGAGAAGTATGCTCGACTAGATGATTTGGTGGAGAAGTGTGCTCGACTAGATGATTTGGTGGAGAAGTATGCTGAACTAGTTGATTTGGTGGAGAAGTATGCTGAACTAGTTGATTTGGTGGAGAAGTATGCTCGGCTAGATGATTTGGTGGAGAAGTATGCTGAACTAGTTGATTTGGTGGAGAAGTATGCTCGGCTAGATGATTTGGTGGAGAAGTATGCTGAACTAGTTGATTTGGTGGAGAAGTATGCTCGACTAGTTGATTTGGTGGAGAAGTATGCTCGACTAGATGATTTGGTGGAGAAGTATGCTCGACTAGTCAATTTGGTGGAGAAGTATGCTCGACTAGTCAATTTGGTGGAGAAGTATGCTCGACTAGATGATTTGGTGGAGAAGTATGCTCGACTAGATGATTTGGTGGAGAAGTATGCTCGACTAGATGATTTGGTGGAGAAGTATGCTCGGCTAGATGATTTGGTGGAGAAGTATGCTCGACTAGTCGATTTGGTGGAGAAGTATGCTCGACTAGATGATTTGGTGGAGAAGTATGCTCGACTAGTCAATTTGGTGGAGAAGTATTCTCGACTAGATGATTTGGTGGAGAAGTGTGCTGAACTAGTTGATTTGGTGGAGAAGTATGCTCGACTAGTCAATTTGGTGGAGAAGTATGCTCGACTAGATGACTTGGAGGAGAAGTATGCTCGACTAGATGACTTGGAGGAGAAGTATGCTGAACTAGTTGATTTGGTGGAGAAGTATGCTTGACTAGTTGATTTGGTGGAGAAGTACGCTCGACTAGTTGATTAGGTGGAGAAGTATGCTCGACTAGATGATTTGGTGGAGAAGTATGCCCGACTAGATGATTTGGTGGAGACGTATGCTCGACTAGATGATTTGGCGGAGACGTATGCTGGACTAGTTGATTTCGCTGAGCAGGAAAACACCACCGACAGTTTGGTGTCAGCTGCTTTCTGTCTGTCTTTCATTCTCACTCCCAGTCCTCCCATCACATAAACCGTAGTCATTATTAGAGTTGGAGGACGTGCATCGATCAATAGAGCGAGCATCTTGTGTGATTGATGGGGTGGTGGATATTGGCTGACTATTGATTCTGTGAAGGAGAGGATGAGAATGTAGTGGATTCAGCATTTGGCTTTAGGGTCATCTGTTCAGATCTCCTTCTACCACAGCTGGCTCTTAGGGACAGAGGTACAAGTGATCACGGCACACGCCCGGAGGTGAGGGGTTTGTAGATCAGTGAGGTCCTGCTTCTCATTTTCTATTCATTTAAATGAGACCGTCCAGTGGACGTTCAAGGCACACAATGAAAGACAGCGTTTGTTCTCGTTCACTTCTCCACATTGTGAACACGGGACTGCATTTTTTTTTTGCCCCCCGTTTTCTCCCCAATTGTACTTGGCCAGTTACCCCACTCTTCCGAGCTGTCCCGGTCGCTGCTCCACCCCCCTCTGCCAATCCGGGGAGGGCTGCAGACTACCCCATGCCTCCTCCGATACATGTGGAGTCACCAGCCGCTTCTTTTCACCTGACAGTGAGGAGTTTCACCGGGGGACGTAGCGTGTGAGAGGACCACACTATTCCCCCCAATTCCCTCTCCCCCCCCGAACAGGCGCCCGGACCGACCAGAGGAGGCGCTAGTGCAGCGACTAGGACACATACCCACATTCATCTTCCCGCAGACACGGCCAATTGTGTCTGTAGGGATGCCCGACCAAGCTGGAGGAAACACGGGGATTCGAACCGGCAAGCCCCGTGTTGGTAGGCAACAGAATAGACCGCCACGCCACCCAGACGCCCACGGCACCCGATTTTTATTCGAATGAGTTCAAATTGATTCATACGTGAGGTGATCCAAACTCTGCCCTCACCCACTGATTTGTTGCCAAGGAGGAGATGCACACTCCACAGTACACTTACTCTCTCTCACACACACACACACACACACACACACACACAACAGAAAGCCCATCTCCTTACTTCTGAGTCAGAAACAAGGGAGTTATGAAGATCATACGGACATAACTCACACAATGTCTCTCATTTGATGTCTCTCCTCTGCCGCCCTTTGTCTTTGTGTGTGTTTGCCTATGTTTGTGTGTTTCTGTTTCACTTCATCCCTGTCTTCTTCTGTCCATCAGCGACGGCCTTCACATGTGTATTCCACCAGAGAGGAACCTCGACCGACAATTCTGCCTCTCAAGAAAGCAGCTTTGATGCACATCTCACACACACCATACACATTACATCCAGTTTTAGTTGGCGCGCACATACACACACACACACACACACACACAAATGTCCTGTATCTCCCAACACAAACGTGCAGACAGAATATCCACCTTGTCATTTCATCCCACATGCATTGCATCTACAAACAACATACACACACAAGTCCAAATGCTATGTCATGCCATCACACACACACACACACACACTATAAACAATGGCCGTGACGTCGGCGGTCCCTCTCCATCAGGTCCGTGGGTGCCGGAGCCCAGGTGGGCTTCCCTGTGGGTCCATTCTGTTTGCATGGCTGGACTCATTAGCATTGTCCCAGGGCAGTGGTGCCTGACCTCCGCTAAACCATCACGGCCCGGCAGCAATAATGGGAATGCTAAATTGCAATTGTGTATGCAATGGATTACTAAACCAGTGGGCACAATGTCAAAGAGAGAGAGGGAGGGAGGGAGAGAGGGGGGGAGAGGAGGGAAGGGGAGAGAGGGGGGGGGGAGAGAGGGAGGGAGGCAAGATCAGTTGACGGGCTTACCCATCACCTGCCATTTACTGCCCCTGTGGGCCAGGTGACCACGTGGACAGATGATACCAAGATGCTACAGAGCGGGGGAATGTGTGTTTGTACCTATGTCCACATGCAAGTGTGTGTGCACGTTTTCACACATGCGATTGTGTCAGGGTGTGTGTTGTGTTGTGTGTGCGTGCGAGCACGGCTGTGTAATTGACTGTATATTTGCATAAGCTGTGTGTGCGTGTTTCGCTCGTCCCGGATGTCGTCCGCATTTTAACCTTCGCGACTGAGCACCGCGAGTCCGTTTTGGATCATACAGGCGGCTCGTCGTCCCCCCTCCCCCTCCCCACAACTAGAAACCGTAGTAAAGGAAATGAGCTCCGCCGGTACCGAGTGTAGCCTACAGCAGAGAGTGTGTCAGCAGTTTCCGCCGTACCATCACCAGTCAGTCGCCTCGTGCCCTCCTGTGTGATGCAGTAATGCTCAGAGGTGGGGGTGGGGGTGGGGGAGGGAGGGGAGGTGAGAACGAAAGACTGATTGGGAAAGGACACGAGAAGACGGGGAGAGGAAGTTGCTAGAGAGAAAAAGATGGAGGGAAGGGCAGAGAGGCGCCCTGCATATTTGATAAGTTGCTTGGAAAAGATGCCGCGTCATTTTAGTTTGTTTCTCTGCGCCGCCGTCCGTCAGCCCAACTGCTGTGTTGGTGTCACTGTTAAAGTCTCTCTCTCTCTCTCTCTCTCTCTCTCTCTCTCTCTCTCTCTCTCTCTCTCACACACACACATACTCTCTCTCTCTCAGTCTCCCTCTCTCTCACACATACTCTCGCTCTGTCTCTCTCTCTCTCTCTCTCTTTCTCACACACACATACTCTCTCCCTCTCTCTCACACATACTCTCGCTCTGTCTCTCTCTCTCTCTCTTGCTCTCTCTCTCTCTCTCTCTCTCTCTCTCTCTCTCTCTCTCTCTTTCTCACACACATACTCTCTCTCTCTGTCTCCCTCTCTCCCTCACACATACTCTCGCTCTGTCTCTCTCTCTCTCTCTCTCTCTCTCTCTCTCTCACACACATACTCTCTCTCTCTCAGTCTCCCTCTCTCTCACACATACTCTCGCTCTGTCTCTCTCTCTTGCTCTCTCTCTCTCTCTCTTTCTCTCACACACATACTCTCTCTCTCTCAGTCTCCCTCTCTCCCTCACACATACTCTCGCTCTGTCTCTCTTGCCCTCTCTCTCTCTTGCTCTCTCTCTCTGTCTGTCTCTCCCTCGTGTTCTCTCTCTGTCTCTCTCTCTTTCAGTCGTTCAGTCTCCCTCTCTCTCAGTTTTCATGCCATCCCATTAGTACTGATCTAATGTGGCCCTGAGTGACACGCGGGCCTCGTCCGGCCCGCCTGTGTAGAATATGAATGTCACACATGCTCTCATTAACCAACCACTTCTCTTGAGCTCTGTGTCAACAGGAACAGGTCCTGGTGGGGGTGGGGGGGGCATCACATCATTCCTGTAATTATTCACACTCCTCGTCCTCTCACTTCTATCTTTCCATGGTCAGAGAAAAGGTTCCCTCCCGTTGGCCTTACCTGTGGGTTTCATGTAATAGGCCTCTATGTCAGCCATGTCCGTGTGGAGAGCACAGTCCAGGTAAGTGTGGATAACTTTCCTGCTGTAGTAGTAGCGCGCGCCCATGAGAATGAAGGGCGTGCAGCAGGTCAGCGCCACGGATTTGGTCATTACAAAGCACATTACTATGGAGAAATGGAAGAAAAAAAAAAATAAACGAAACCTGTCAGAAGAGAGAATCACATGTTTGATTCTGCCGGAATTCGACCCCACACAGACACGGCAGAACAAGAACTGGCTTAAATGCATCCTACTTGAATACTGATCCGTGCAACAGTTGAATCACATATTAACGAGCCACAGTGGGTCTGGACTGCAGCAGCTGTGCCGAAAGACGCGTTTGGCTGTCGTTTTGCAGTTTGTACACAAAACAGCCGAATAACATCACCGTGACGACGGCAGTGTTGGTAGAAAAGTGGTAGCGCGACAGTTCCCCACTGGGAAAAACGAAGAGATTCTACTGCACTCTATTCTAACATGGCGCTATGTAGAATAACGTTCTAGAAACCCCCCCCCCTCCCATTCAGCTCAGGCCTTGTTGAGGTAATTCTCTGTCAGGGACACCAGGGGGCGCTATAGCGGAGGAGGACAAGCAGGTGGAGTGCTGCATAGCATGTTGTTGCTTGGCATGCAATAATCCACGGCACCTCAACGTGGTGTGAAGCCTGGGCCTCGTTTCCGCTTTGCCCCCCCCCCCACTTGTCAACGGAAATCGCCCCCCCCCCGGGTGATCGAACCCGCCCGCGTTTCGCGCGTCGTGTTGTTTTTCCCTCATCTCCCGCACGTGCTGGTCGGATTTACTTGGAGGTCCGCGATTCGCCGTGCAACCCGTCCAAGCTCTTGGGCGTCCATTAACTCAAAACACAAACCACAACGCGCGACGCTCCTCTTATCGATCCGCGTTCTCAGAAATGTTGCTGCGTTTGGGTGCGTAATGGCGTACGGCGTGCGTAAAAGGAGCGGCGACGGCGTGAGGCTTGCGCGGCCCGCTTGGCGTCGTGTGATTTCCCATCGACTGCCGAGCGGCTTTGGTGGGATTTTTCCCGGGACGTAAACAAAGCCGAAGACGCCGGTGTACGACCCGCGTGCAGCCTCTTACATGTGCCTCTTGTGCAGAGGCGGTGTGCGTGTGTGCGCATTGGGGAGGAGGAGGGGGGAGGTGTGCCCACAGGGAGTCTATTTGGGTGTGCGCGCTCACTTCGCGGACCAATCCTCAAAGTCATTCATTCATTCAATCATTCAAGGCACCGGCGTGTCATCGTCACAAATCGGAAAAGCCCACCGGCGGGCGGGCGGGCGGTGTGTGTGTACACGCGCGCGGCCATGCCTTTTGTTGCGTGTGAGCAACACGCCGGTGTGCAGCGGAGAGGAGGGCAACGCTGCAAGCTAAGATGCGCTACGTCGCCTCTGGTCACACTGCGGTGCATAATTGCGCCGACCGCTATGCGAGACGCTGGGGGAGCAGAAAGCGGGCGAAACAGACCGTTATGGAAAACGAGCCGTGCTGCGCGTCACGGTGCGTCACGGAGCCCTGACGATGGACTACATGGACCGCATATGTGGAGCAATGGTGTGCGGTAGTGACGCGGGGTACTCACATGTCAGTAGAGCATATATGAACTGGGTGTTGGGCTGCTGTCTGAGCCCCCTGAACGCCGTGTTGGGGATCCGCTCCATGATGCCCTCGTAAAAGATGCGGCGCACCTCCGCTTGGTCCGCGCGCTCGAACTCGCGGATGAAAACCGCGTCCGCTGCCCTGCCGTCCTTCTCCTCCGCTGGGCTCAGGGGCGCGCTGGAGGGAGAGGAGCTCCACATCTGCGAGGAGGACACGATGATAGAATCTTTTTTGGTCCCAGATATAGCATCGTGTTCGTCCGCAACTATTTTAGTCTCGCAAACCATCTTTGGAGACGAACAATGCATGCAACTGGCCGCAAAAAACAACTGTGCTCCGGAAGAAAAAAACAAAAAACAAAAACAAAAAACACCAAAAAACAAAAAAAAAAAACAAAAAAAAAAAAAATAAAATAAAAAGGAAGGGAGCAAAAAAAAAAAGGATGACGGATACGTTTTCTTTTTTTTTATATATATATATATATATTGAAAAAACCAGAGAAAGGATGAAAGAAATAAGACGTGAGGGGAGGGGGGGATGTTCTGCTGCAACCCTGAGCGTTTCTGACGACCAAGACTTGCCGGTGTGGTCCAGGCGGTATTTATAAGGTTGCGGGGCTGACGGATTCAGGTTCAGGGGCTGGCCCGCTCCTCGCGCGGCGCAGATTGGCTCAGACGGCGCGCCATGTGATGCCGAGAGGCGCGGGGGCGCGGGACAGGGACAGCCGCGCGGATATTCTCCGGATCCATATAAACACACCGCTGTGCGCCGGCGAAATTCCACACATGTGTATTCTGAGGACAAGGGGGGGGCGGCAGTGATGAGGGGGGGGGAATTACGTAGTGCAGATTGTAGTCTTCATAATCTGTCTCACGATGATGATGATGAGGAGGAGGAGGAGGAGCCGCCGTTTGGTGAGAGGTGACTTGGCAAAGGGTGTCAGCAAGGTAGCGCAAGGGCAGCGCGTTGGGCGCGAGCGTTATTGGAACGACGCCTTATTGTGGTTCTCGCCGTCTTGCGCGCCGCAGGGGGGGGGGGACGAGTCCGCGTCTCTGCCCCCCATCCGCCTCCTGACTGACAAGCTCTGCTGCACTGCAGCGATTCCTCCGTCGTCCCCTCACTCCTCTCCCACGGCACCTCCGCCACATATGTGTATATTCCGCTGTTATTGTGACATTAGACCCCCCCTCCCCTCCCCTCCCCCGTGTCGGTCGTTTGTCTGGACTCTCTACCGTGCACAATAAAGGCGCTGCTGTACGCACCTCCGTGTCGCGCCTCCGCTCTTTGTTGCAGGGCGACACTCCCCGAATAGCCTGAAATAAAACCGTCTTTTATCATCCACAACAGATCCTCCCTTTCGTGACCTTTCCAGAGGTTAAAAAACGAAACACGGACTTGGGTTTTCGAACGCGCGTGACGGATCGGCGCTCAGCGATTGGCTACGGTGCTAATTTAACGAAGGGCGGTGATTGACGTTTCATTTCGTGGGGATCACTTCGCGTCGTGAACTGTTGCGTTTTTCATGCGTACTTCGTGGTTCGCATTGCGCGGACTCGCGAAGAGCTGCGCGCGCGCGCGGGGGGGGGGGGGTGAGATGCGTATAGTTTTGCAGCAGCGAGAAACGCTGTCGTCTGTTTGAAGCAGAACTAGTTTGAACTGGATCATCCGAGGAGACCCTCCCCCCCCCCCCCTCTCTCTCTCTCTCCTCAAGACTCAACTCCAGACTGGACCGCCCAGCCCCGCACAGACTTCCTTCTACAGATGCGCTACATAAATCTGTAGCACACGGACGAACAGAAGGCGACGGTACCGTCGGAGGTGTGTGGAAGCGTCCGTGCACAGCATCACTACCTGCTCTCGTCCACCTTGCAAGATGCTGCGCGCATGCGCCGTGTCGAGAAGCAGTCGTGAACTGCAGCGGTGGTACGAGCACATAATGGTAAGTGTAATAGTAGTCGTGGATGGGTGCTGTGTAAAGGTGGAATCACAGCACAGCCTCCCAAGTGTTTCTTCGTTATAACTCAACAGCTCTTGTGTTTGAGCGACTTCCCCCGGTCTCACAGCTGGCTTATAACCCACTGTACTATAATACCGTACTAGTACTACACCAATACCATACTACATAGGCCTGCTATATTGCGATGTACTGGGGCGACTGAGGTACGCTCACCTGCATAATTGAGGCGTTTTGAGTTACACATTGAAAATCCTATCGTAAGCATGTTGTGTCTTCACCAGCTGATAGTTACTGAGTTATTGTTTTACTCCGGTCTTTACAACCATTACAGATCTGAGCAAACCTTTACAGCGTCAGAGAACATTAGAAACTCAGATTTAGTTGTTTACTGTTAGTGCTTGTATTGACAGACCCGTCAATCAATCTGGGAGTGACAGCAGCTTCCACAGGGGTGACCCTTGAGTTTACATTTGAATTAAGGGTTGTACCTTTAAGTTTATGTGTGTGTGTGTGTGTGTGTGTCGGCCCTGTGATGGACTGGCGGCCTGTCCAGGGTGTCTCCCCACCTGGGATAGGCTCCAGCATCCCACGACCCTGAGAGCAGGATAAGCAGCTTGGATAATGGATGGATATAGTATATATATATATATTATTTTGGAAAGTATTTGGTCTTGTACACGGTCTTTCTTGGAACCCTGATAACTATGTATTGTATACAACATACATAATTTACTCGGTATCCGCTTCTGTGATGCAACGTGACAATGATTTCATATTCGGTAAAGCTTGCAGTCATCTGAAGCTTAAAGATAAACACGCCGGCTGACATATTTACTGTAGTGTGAAGGAAGGAACAGTCAGGCCTTGCTAGCACTGAGCCAGAGGCAACACTGTCGTTCTTATGGGACGTGACGCTCAAAGGAAAGTTCACAAAACTAACATGTACCCAATTCTATCTTATAGCATTCAGCCATTACATTAACGCTCTTATCTAGACGTTGTCTATGACATGTATGACAAGTATCGAGCACATCCTCA
This sequence comes from Lampris incognitus, assembly GCF_029633865.1. Classification (NCBI taxonomy): domain Eukaryota; kingdom Metazoa; phylum Chordata; class Actinopteri; order Lampriformes; family Lampridae; genus Lampris; species Lampris incognitus. Next base: position 27,980,107 of record NC_079230.1, read on the forward strand.
GCAGCTGCCCATCAGCCCTGGGGGAGGGCCGTTACCGCTGGCGACGTGACCAAGTGCTGAAGACAGTTGCAGAGGCCATCTCCAAAGCTGTGGCCAACAACAAGCAAGCCCGCAGACAGAGGATAATCGCCTTTTTCAGGGCTGGTGAGCAGCCCCAGTCACAGCCCAGATCAGCAGCCGGTCTCCTCACCTTTGGGTCAGACTGGGAGCTGCGAGTCGACTTGGGGGGGGGGGGCAGGTTCCCGGAACACGTTATGACAACTTCGTTGAGGCCAGACATAGTGCTAATAGAGCTATCATCAAAACAGGCCTCTTCAAAACAGGAGCTCCTTGTAGAGCTGACGGTTCCCTGGGAGGACTGGATGGAGGAGGCAAATGAGCGGAACCAGTCCAAGTACCAGGAGCTGGTGGATCAGTGTCCGAGGAGAGGCTGGAAGGCATGTTGTGAGCCCATTGAAGTGGGATGTGGAAGCTTTGCTGGCCGTTCACTGTGCAAGCTCTTCACTCTACTTGGCAGCACTAGGGCTGCCAAAAGGAAAGCCATCAAGTCTTCCATGGGGACTGCAGAGAGGGCCTCCAGATGGCTTTGGCTCAGAAGGAGTGATCTGTGGGCCAATGCTGCTGAGACACCAGCCAGGGCCTGATCAACCCTGGCTGCGTTGCCCGAGAGAGGGTGTATGATGTTGAAAGACCCGAGGACCTCAGGAAACATCACCGACAATGTGCCCCACTGCACCCTGGGATGTGTCTTTGAGTCAAGACCTTTTTTTCATTGTGACACATTGGCACACATGGACAATGATCTTTTGAGAGGAGACGGAGTTTCTTTGGACACAAGTTTGCTTTTTTGAATGCTCGTCTGTTGCTTTAATAGGCATTTTAAAACCTAAGCTGGTGATTCGTTATCGCTCCGTTGTTTTCTGTACGGCACATAGTCTAGTGGTAGTATTAACACCGTGACCTGTTATGTAGTCAGTGCATCTGTGCACCAATCACCAAGCGTGTGTTTAAGACGCACACATATGCACACATACACACACTCCCTCTCGCGCTCTCTCTGACTTGTACTCGTTCACACTTGCTGCTGTCAGAGATCTGTCACCCTCTTGTGGTCTTTTTGTCCACGTCAGCGCCGCAGCTAACCGTGATGCAGCTGCAGATGTCTCATATTTCATAGGTTAGCACGTCTCACAACGTTGCACTTGTTTTTAAGCCTGTCTGTCTCCTGACATACAAGGCGGTGTAGATGTACAGGACAGTGATGGTGGCGTCCATGTAGAAAGGACATAAAGGTCTGTGTTCATCCTGCAATAGGAGCATGTAGAAACAGGGGGGGATAAAATCCAATAGGTAAAACAAGCAGCAAGGCACAAGTGTGGGTAGAAGAAGAAAACTCGGCCCAAGCGTATAAGATGAGCGCCACTAGTTAATTTTTACCTTCTCAAAAATTTTACTTATTTTCCGTCTGTCTTGTCTATCGTCTTTATGCGGCCCATATCTTTTGTTTTATGTTTTCATACATATTCCAAAGTCAAGACGTACATCTGTGTTTTCTTGGGCGTTTGCAACGGCAAAAATGCCTCTCAACTAGCATGACTCACGTTTACATGGTCATGAGGAGAAGATATCGTTTCACCCTCTCAACAAGAACTTTATTTCCTGCTAGATTTTAGTTACAGCCCTTGTACCGCACTAAAGATGTTTTAAAAGTGGATAAAAATGGTTAAAAATGCTGAAGTTAAAAGCTTGATAAATCCAGTTTGTAAAGCGCCGTATGTTACTATCGGCCTCACATCTTTGTAAATTGGAAAAGACTCAGGAGACCCAATTTTCTCTAGATGCACAAACATCTCTTTCCTCTTCCGTCCATTCCAGTCTAAGAAACTTTGGCGTTATGTTTGATCATAGCATGTCTTTTACTCCTCGTGTCAACAGAGTGCAGATTGCAAAGTGACTTATCAGCGAGGTCAACATTTTCTGCAGGGTGTAAAGGGAACCCATTGCAGCACAGGCGCGTGCTTCGGTGACCTGAAGTCTTACAATCCTCACAGTGTCTTGCTTGTTTAACGTAACGTCTGTAGTGTGTAGATGAGGATAAATCAAATCCATTACTCCAGCCCGTGGGGCACGGACCACACAACAACTTTTGTAGTCAGGGGTCACTAACAAAGTATTCTAGAGCAAAAGTATTCTAGCCAGCAAGTCAGACCCACAAACACACAACAGCAGACCATCATTTCCACTCAACACAGACCCACACAATGCTGTACCAGAACTTTCTTAAATATAAGTAGCCAACACTTTATTAATAGTCTTGGAATATTAGTTGAGAACTGTAGGGTATGGTTGTCGTTCATCCCATCAGTTGCTGCAAGTACTATTTGCCTAAAAGATAGCATGGCATGATGGCATACATCTTTAAGTGCAGTCTCCTTCATGACTCACCTCTTTGCTACTAGGTCCTGCCTGTTCACCGTCCTCCTGACCTCCTCCTGCTTGTTGACTTGTCATTCTGACCTCCTTCTGGTTCCTTAATATAACAGCACATAAATGTAAAACTCACCATCACCCATACTGTGCTGCTCAGTGTTAAACCTGCACAGCAACCACAGAAAATGCAGGCTGCATTATCATCTCTAAGTCCTATTTCTTACAAGTTTCAACTTACTCTTTTTTTAGCAGAAAGACAGCACGATGGCCCAGTGGGTCGCACTGTTGCCTCACAGCAAGAAGGTCCTGGGTTCGAACGCCAAGAATACACTGTCAAATAAAATGACTTTCATTTCATAAAATGCCAGATATCGCCTCCTTTCTTGGTCATGTTGGCTCTGTGGATGAAATCTAATCTGTGTTCAATAAAATAGTCATATTTGAACTAATAAAATTAATCAGCCTTTAGCACACATGGGTTTTATTATTGTTGAATTACCCAACCAGGTAAAACTCCTCCATTCCTGAGTGAAAACAAAGGGGTGCCTATTATATAAACCAATATCAAAAAGGCAAAAAACCTAATTAAACCACCACAGACTATTAAAATAAAACGGAATAAGCTCTAAATTGATGTCAAAACGTATCTCTACAACTAATCCCCCATCATCTCACTGCTCATGACTGAGCACCAGTGTTAGCTAACATTAGATAATAAATATATGACATTTTATATTGGGAATGAAATTCCGAGCCGTAGGCACAACTAGCTAGCTAGCTAGCTATTTAGCCAACATTGGAAACGAAAGGGCGCGCTATCAGCTAGCAAAGCTAACATTAGTTAGCTAATGGTAGGTAAGGCAAACGTTAGCTTTAGTTATCTTACCTGTAACTTAAGGCAGAAGTCAGAAATTAGCTAACATTAGCGTTCATGCGGAGACAGTCTAATTCAGAAAGTCCGAAGTTAAAGTAAAGTGTACTAAACTAGCTAGCTGAATTTACAGCGTCTCCACCGGCTTGTGCGACGCACACGAGCGTAGGCTTTAATGAGGACGCGAGCCATCGTAATGACGGGCGTGACGAGGCAGTCAGGCGAGACATGTCAACTAAAGTCAAGGTTAAGAAATGGTATCGTAACGTGCATGGATAAGAAGACACGCTGGCCGCTGGCTCGCGGGTCTGACCCTTTAGTCGAGCGGTTAGCGATGCCTCCTGCGGTGCGGGCGGTACGGGTTCGCTTCCCGGCCGCGGCAGTTCCTGTGGTTGCGTTGTCCTCCGAATTCGCTACAGTATGGTCCACTTTAGGGGTGTCTGAAATCGTATTGCAATAGTCCTCCAGGCAGTGTCGGAGCTACGGGGGGGCTTCCCCCAAATGAAAGTTGTGCCCCCCCCCCCGCCAATTACCCAGTGATGATGTGAAAATTAGTACTTGAACATCATGTAAAAATTAAAATTAATTAATGCACATAGCTCATTTAAATACATAATCAATAATAATCAATGAAATAAAATGCTTAAATTTCCTGATTGTGGCGGAGCGGGGTTAGCGGGACACCGGAGCGGAACATCAGTGTGTGATTTTGTCCATTCCGGTGGTAATTGCGTGTGACACACAGGGCTGTTTGCCGCGAGTTAGCTCGCGCGATCTGCTGGTAGCGTCTGTGCGCCAATGGAAAACAACGGGGGAAAAGAGCAGAGCACAAGTAAGGATCCTAAGCGCACATTCGAAGGTTAATTTAGCAAATAATTAATAATGCAACCGGTTATTTTCTTGCCCGGCGCGGGATTCGATGCGGGATGTACTGCACCACAAGGCGACATCGCTAACCGCTCGGCTAAAGGGTCAGACCTGTTAGCTAGGGGCTAACGTGTCTTATTAGTCGTTTACAATAATAAAAACGTTTCACAATCGAAGAATATTCAAATATAGAATGTGAATTTGACAGGCTTAATGCTCATGTCCCCCCCCCCCCGTGAAAACCGTAGGCCCGGCCGTCAGATTTGTTCTGGCGCCGACACTGCCCCCAGGCATGAATATGAGTGTAAACTACTAGTAGTTTACATGGGAAATATATTGTGATATTTACGATTACAGGTCAGAAGGATATATAAATGTTTCAACTCCCCCGACCTGTTGTTTTTACCTCTCTTTTTTTGGGGGGGGGTGTCCAAGTCTTAATTTGGGGGGTCAGACTCCTCCAATCCCCTCCCTCGTTATTCGAACCGTGCATGTCTGGGTGCTGACTTTGTCTTGCTTTCATCATTATTGAATGAAACGTCACTTGAGAAACATTGCTAGGCTTAGACCTGTGGTATCGCTGTGGTGGGAATCTGAAAACAAGGAGTCTTGCAGGTGTAATGGATTAAATAGAAATTTAACGAGCTTTCTGCAGAAAGGATCAGACACAGAATAGTTAAGACAATCTGCAAGGTCTGATGATGAGGGGTCGGAATGTGTATGCTTTATAGGGGAGGTTGCAGGCTGCTAGCTGATGAGCAGGACGCTTGTAGCTGTCCGCTACCCGAAGGAAGGGGGCAATGTAACGATCACGGATGAATAGGCTCGGTAGCCCTTGGCTAACGGGTCGGACCCTTTAGTTGACTGGTTAGCGCGGTCGCCCCGGGTTCGCATCCCGGCTGCGGCAGATTCCCGGCTGCTCCCTGGATTCGCTACACTGGTGTCAGAAGTGGGATGGTGAGACCGTGAGGCGTGAGGGAGCTTCCCGAAGGAGGGGGGTAGTGTAACGACCATGGATGTGTAGACGCGCTAGTCCTTAGCTAACGGGTCGGGCCCTTTAGTTGACAAGTTAGCGCAGTCGCCCGTGGTGCAGGAGACTCGGGTTCGCGTCCCGGTTGAGGCGGATTCCCGGCTGCCCCCTGAATTCGCTACAGGTGTTAAGAAACAAGTCAGCTATTTGTGATGGTTGACTTCCATATGGGGAAGTGAAGAGAAGTGTGAGTGTGCATGCAGACATACACACTATGTTTGCAGGTAGTGCTGTTATGTGTACCCGTCGTGTGCTTCTGCCTCAGTTGCTGATGAAAGCATCGTCTGTAGTTTCATGCCGTGCTGTTCTGTGTCCGGAATGCTAATGTATGTTCAGGAATTGTACATTATAGGGATATAAGCAATTTAATTAAATGTGTGTGTTGGGGGGGGGGGGCAGCCAACCCCCTGCAGTCTTCTGCCTGGGATCTGACCTCACGCTGTGTCTCTTATTACAGCTTTTAAATACACAGTTAATTCTAGAAAAAAAAACTCCCCCATCTGAATCTCAAATCATAGTTATCAGTTTCTACAGGTATCCAGAGCCACGCAGAAGGGAAACATACAAAGAGCCATGGGTGATGACCATGAGGGAGAGGAGGAGGCCTGAAGGAGAGATATTGACTGAGACAACATGAGAACAAGGACGGCTGTAAGGAGCTGAGGATGAAGCAGGAGAGCTGAACAGCAAGGGCAAGCTGTCTCCTTGAAAAGTGAAGACTGGGCTGTTTGTAACGAGATTCAGGGTGAGTGGTGTGGATGGGAGGTGTCAGCAAAATAGACTTAAAAAAAGTAAACGGTGATGAACGACATCTTTTCGTTGACATCAAAATCTGATGGTCACTTCCTCTAACCTCATCATTCACATCAACTGAATTAGAGAAAGACAGTTTCTGTTTCTCTACATCTGTCTCTTTTAGTCTCTCTCTTCATCTATACTACGTGGCCAAAAGTATGTGGATACCCGAACATCACACCCATATGTGCTTGTTGAACATCTCATTCCAAAACCATGGGCATTAATATGGAGTTGGTCCCCCTTTTGCTGCTATAACAGCCTCCACTCTTCTGGGAAGGCCGTCCACTAGATCTTGGAACATGGCTGTAGGGATTCACTCCCATTCAGCCACAAGAGCATCAGTGAGGTCGGGTATTGTTGGAGGTCCAATTCATCCCAAAGGTGTTGGATGGGGTTGAGGTCAGGGCTCTGTGAAGGCCAGTCAAGTTCTTCCACACCAAACTCAGCAAGCCAAACCATGTCTGTATGAACCTCATTTTGTGCACGGGGCATTGTCATGCTGCAACAGGAAAGGGCCTTCTCCAAACTGTTGCCACAAAGTTGGAAGCACACAATGCTCTAGAATGTCGTTGTGTGCTGTAGCATTAAGACTTTCCTTCACTGGAAATAAGGGGTCTAGCCTAAACCATGAAAAACAGCCCAAATTATTATTCCTCCTCCACCAAACTTTGTAATTGGCACTATATATTTGGCGAGGTAGCATTCTCCTGGCATCCACCAAACCCAGACTGGTCCGTCAGACTGCCAGATAGTGAGGCGTGATTCATCACTCCAGAGAACGTGTTTCCACTGCTCCAGGGTCCAGTGGCGGTGTGCTTTACACCACGTCAGCCGATACTTGGCATTGTGCATGGTGATCTTAGGATTGTTAGCAGCTGCTTGGCCATGAAAACCCATTTCATGAAGCTCCTGATGAACATGTCTTAATGCGTGCTCAATAATCCAGGTAAGAAAATCACAGAACGTTGACTCAAGTGACTCCTGATGAAAACTTCTTGTGCGGACTTTGCTTCCAGAGGCAGTCTGTAACTTATTAGTGAGTTTTGAACTGAGGACAGATGATTTGTACATGCTACGCTTCATCCTTTGGTAGTCCCATTCTGCGGTCTTGTGTGTCCTACCACTTCAAGGCTGCTGTTGGGAGCTGTTGTTTCTCCGAGATGTGTCCACTTCTTACAGTTGACCGAGGCAGATCTAGCAGGGCAGGAATTTGTCCCACTGACTTGTTGGAAAGGTGGCATCCTTTGACAGAGACATGTTGAACGTCACTGAGCACTTCAGTAGGACACATTCTACTGCCAATGTCTGTCTATGGAGACTGCATGACTGTGTGCTTGAGTTTACGCACCTGTTAGCAATGGTTGTGGCCGAAAGAGCTGAACCAACTAATTAGAAGGGGTGTCAACATACTTTTGGCCATGTAGTGTATCTTCTATCGCTTCATCTCCTCATTCTCTCAACTTTCATCTTCTCTCTGGTTGTCTCTCTGTCTCTTTTTCTTTGCTGATTTTTTTTTCCAGCAGCACTGGCCAGGGATACTCGTAGTTTGCCATGTGATGAGTAATTCATAGAGGCCCTGCAAAAATGTATATGCATTTTTAATGCATTAATATGCTTATCACTTATTCATGGTGCACCGCTAGTGCCGGCCTCTTCAGCCTTTGGTCCTCCTGATGATGCTGTCACCACCTGCCACTGCCGCAAGCACTGGGCTGGAGACACCAGGCGACCATGCCCTTGGTCTCTGTGACTAAAGACTGACAGAATTGAGTCTCATTTACATTTTACACAACAGACATTTAAGATTTTGCTGTTATCCAGACTCATAAATAAGTGTTGATTTTAATTCATCGGCCCTTGTAGGTGGCACGGAGGGCCCCGGGCTCAGTCGCAGATCTTTAAGTGTGGAGTTTGCATGTATTCGTCTCCCCCTGGGTATTCTAGTTTCCTCCTGCATTCCATAGAACACACACCTACAAATGAGAGAATCTAAACTGACCACAGGTCAGTGAGCTGTAGCGAGTGAGTGGCTTTGTTTTTGAGCTCATATTGTGATGGAGCAAAGATCTGCTCAGGATGTTGCCTTGGATGAATGAATGGTGTACAAAGGATAATGCAGCAGTTTAGTCCCCTACTTTTGGAGTCAAATAGAGTACAAGTAAGAGAGAGGAAGAGGCTTCACCAGCTGTCGGACATCTATAATTTTGTCATTTAGTTGCGGCTGCTGTTGTTTGTTTTCAACATCTGATTTCGTTTTGTTTTGTTTTTTCACTGTCTGTAACATTGACATAACTTTGCTCCGGGTAACACTTACTAAGTTTGCTCTTGATTCTTCTCTCAGTGGCTTTTCTGAACTCTACTCAGAAGGTGCAGCATGATTAGATGCATGGATGGATGGATGGATGGATGGATGGATAGATAGCTAGATCGATAGATAGATAGATAGATAGATAGATAGATAGATAGATAGATAGATAGATAGATAGATAGATAGATAGATAGATAGATAGATAGATAGAGGGTGCATGTTGTTTTACAAGTCTTTATGGTGCATTCCATATTGAGTCTGTGAATTAGTAAGACATTGGAAACATCTGGAGCAACAGATGCTGTGTTTAGTGCCGACAGAATCCTTTGACTTTACAATGTGCTGCACACATTTCTGGATGCAGTTAAATCATTTAGCAGTCCACAGTACCGGAGGTAGCTCTCCTTGATGCTAAGTGAGGCAAACGCCTTCGTGAAATCCCCCCTTTGATATTGAGCAAAACGAAAGTAGGTTGGGGGAAAAAAAGTCATTTGGGACTTAAAGTGATTATGTCCTGGTGTTTGGGTTGAACTGAGCACATAAAATCCCCAGTAGAATGAAGATGTTAGCTTTGACCTCCCAGACCCAACCCGTCCACACTGCACCCGCACATTCAGCCCATCTTACTCTGTTGTGTTTTATTACAAGGTCCATTCATAGCCCAACACAAGTAACCTATTAATTAATGTTGATGCTTACCAATGAGAAGTTCTTATGGGGAGTTTTGGTTTTCTTTTGACTTTGTGCACCCCTGTGGACAAGAATATTGGTATTTTGCAGAAGAATTGCTTCATTTTGCATAAGCGTTGCCTTTTGTTGCAAAGATTGGGGGGGGGCAGCTGTTTTTAAGAAATACAGCCATGAGGTAATGTATCTCTAATTGTGACTATATGTCCTGTGTAAATCCTTTCCTCAGATTTCGCCGGGAATCTGACCCAAAGACAAAGATTTGTAAATCTTTATGTAGTATCGTCGTTGCATTTGAATGAGTCCATGGAAATTCCTGGCTTCTGATTGGCCGGAGGGTGTGCGTTGAAACCCCCATTCGTATCGCGGTCACGAAGAATACCGGTTTCTGATTGGCCGGAGGGTGTGCGTGGAAACCCCCATTCGTACCGCGGTCACGAAGAATACCGGTTTCTGATTGGCCGGAGGGTGTGCGTTGAAACCCCCATTCGTACCGCGGTCACGAAGAATACCGGTTTCTGATTGGCCGGAGGGTGTGCGTCGAAACCCCCATTCGTACCGCGGTCACGAAGAATACCGGTTTCTGATTGGCCGGAGGGTGTGCGTCGAAACCCCCATTCGTACCGCGGTCACGAAGAATACCGGTTTCTGATTGGCCGGAGGGTGTGCGTTGAAACCCCCATTCGTACCGCGGTCACGAAGAATACCGGTTTCTGATTGGCCGGAGGGTGTGCGTTGAAACTGTTGACTACGTACACACGTAGTTGGGCTCGAACGTCCGTACGCTGTAACCGTGGCAACGCGCCGACTCGGCGGCGGGCCCGGTGAACGTCCAGAGCTCTTGCCTAGCGGCTAACTTTTGCGTCATAGCGTCTTCATTCTGGGTCCAAAAATGTCACCACCAGAGGAATGGGTGGACGCTTTTGTTTTAACCGCGGTACAAGCGGAATAATCCGCGTCAACTCTCGCGTGTCTAATCTGTCCAGCGGTGTTCTCGTCGGATTATAGACGGATGCGCCAGAATCAAACGGAGGCCGACCGACGGTGTTGAGTGATCCACTTCCCGTTGCGTCATGCGGGGCGGTGACCCCTCGCCTCGCCACGCCCACTTCCCTCCCCACGAGCGCGGCGCAGGAGACTGCAGTAAATAACACGAAGCCTTTCCCCCTCGCCGGGCTACGTCAAAAGACGCTGCCCTGGACCTCAGTCATGTAGGCAAAACTCCCCAGCAAGGTCAAACGATCACCACCACCCCCACCCCCGCCCCCGCCGCGCGCGCAAGAAGGTGGTGGGGGTTCTCCTGCTTGCCAGAGAATTTCAGAGGTACCGAGTCAGCCAGCTTCCAGCGGGAGCGGCTGACACCAGTGACGGGACCCTGTGTCACAGCGACGCGGCTATTTCTGCTCATCCTATTGTAATAACAGCTCAGTTTCTCTGATCCAGTTTTTCTCCTCCGTCTCCCGGCAGATCACCTCCCCGTTTTTAGACGCTATTAAAACCGGCCGACATTTGGGCTCGGCGACAATCGTGCGGTTTGCTTTTACCGCAAGGACGCGCGTAAGCCGGCCGGGGGAGCTGTGCCCTGGCAGGGGACGGGGGCGGCGGTCGGGGCGCGCTTCCGTCCCCTGCCAGGTCACTGCGGGCGGGTGGGCGGCCGCCAGCAGCAAGCAAGCAAGCGTGGCCGGTGTAGATCCACGGGTGGGTTTGTGTTTACTTGTCGCTGTTTATTTCAGCCTATCCGCTGCCTCTGCAGAGACTCGCTCAGCCCGAGGTAGAATGCTGCATCGTTGCGACACGGCCCTCCGCCTGCCTTGGCTTGGGGCTCCTCCTAGTGGCGGCGGTAGGAACTGCAGCGTCTTCTCTCGTCAACCCTGTTATATTTCCCTTTGTAAATAAATGAAAGGACCGTGGAGGAGGACGAGGTCAGCTAAGAACAGCAGGAGCTAACAGCAGCACTTTCTCGCTCTCTCTCTCTCTCTCTCTTACACACGCACACACTTCTTTGGATTTAAACTCTGCAGGACAGCTCCTCAGAAAAACAAGCATGGGGCGGAAAGCCGATGGGACTGAATTCCTTGCATGTGGCGTCTGTTACTGATGACAAAGTGGTCTAAACGTTGTTAAAAAGTGGGCATTAACATGCAGGGCTGTGGAGAGATGGAGTGAAATTGGTGATGGCAGTCAGTCTAAAATTTCACAGGCACACAACACACACACACACACACTTCTCTGTACGCTCTCTGCTCATCCTAGTGGCAGTTGAGCAAATTAGATTTATGAGCGTGGGAGTGACCGTTACTATTTCAGATAGAAATTAAATCCTGCTTTTCCTACCGCTTCCTCAAACTTGATAGTGATAAAACCCAGGTCCGCTTAGTACGTTCTAAATCTACTTTTGGTTAAACCTGATAGTTTTTCCCTACCTACTGACAATTCTATAGTTCCTCCATCACCTCAGGTTAAGAGTCTGGGTGTCATCCTGGACAGCACATTATCTTTTGAAGCCCACATCAAACAGTGTTACTCGGTCTGCATACTTCCACCTACACAATATTAATCGTCTTCGGCCGTCACTTACCCCTAACAGCACCGCCATACTCACCCACACCCTGGTTACATCCCGTATTGACTACTGCAGTTCTGTCCTCTTTGGTCTTCCCCTCAAGTGTCTTCATACACGTCAGCAGGTCCAGAATTCAGCTGCCCGTATCAGTACCAGAACTCCTTCCACAGATCATATCACTCCTGTTCTTCAGCAACTCCACTGGCTCCCTGTTAAATACCGTATTGACTTCAAGATCCTGCTCCTCACCTTTAAGGCCCTTAATACCTAGCTCCTTCATATCTCTCTGGACTCCTTCATATCCACATGCCCTCCCACATCCTCTTCTGCTCTCCAACTCACAACACCATCGGCTCGCTTGACTACCATGGGTCTAGACTCTAGAGCTTTCAGTCGTTCTGCCCCCCGCCTATGGACCCCTCTCCCACAAGACCTTCACAACACTGACTCTCTTTCAGCCTTCACATCCCATCTCAAACGCACCTTTTCAAACTGGCATATTCAGTCTGAGCCACACTTCACTGAGTTTTGTGCAGATGATGATTTGATACTTATATCTGTTGTGTTAACTTTTTATTGTCTACCTGCTTTGTTCTGGTTTGATGCTGTCTGATACAGTGCTGCTTGGTTTTTTACTGTGTTCTGTAAGGTATCCTTGAGTGCTCTGAAAGAAGCCCACAAATAAAATGTATTATCATTATTATTATTATTATAAGGAATTGTACCTCCTGTTTATGTGATGTGGCTCTGCTGCTTCAGCCGATGGATAATAGATGAATGGCAACAGATGAGCGAGAGTCTAGAGATACAAGTGTTTTCCATCGTCGTTCACTGTGTCTGCCTGATTTTCACGGTGTGACTGTCAAACCCTCTGAGATTGTAACCGTGATCGTCCACGTTTGTACACAATAACCTTAACACAGTCTTACGGTACAGAAACGGAAATCAAGTCAGTTGCTGTATGTTGCCAAAAGCACGGGGTACTTAAACTCTTTACTCGGTAAATACGGCCATTCTAGTCATACGATCCTAACCATGAGAGAAATCAAACACACGTGCCTGACAGGACACAGCACAGCGTGAAGTAATGGGGGTTGTAAAGTGTTTTAATGACACAACATAAAGATAACAAAGGCAGTTCGTGTGACAGTCCAAATGAAGGTCGCCGTTCTCGACCAAATAGCCGGCGACAATAAAACGACCAATGCTCTATTTCTCTACTTCCTCTGTGGTCCCCCCCCCCCCCCCGTCCCCTGTAAGCTACAGTCTGAAAGTAGTTCACACACCCGACACTCTTCCACCTCAGCCCTGTCACACAGAGGCCTCCGTGGAGCAACACGGTGCACGCCGCGGGGCCGTGCACGGGCTCGCGCCCGGCTCGTGTTGGCGACGATCAAAAGAAAGGTGCTTTAACGTCATGCTACAGTCCTGTGAGAATTAAAGACCCCCTCCTGCACACCAGCAGAAAACACGGGTCTTCTGAGCTCGAGTCAATCTATATAAGCTTTAATCTGCTTTTGCAATTACTGCAAAATAACTACATTAAAATGCAAAATTCTCCCGAAGGTAAGGGCCTTCTGTAGTGCAGAACAAATTGCGGATCGGTCCCTTTATGACACCATCACAAACCGAGGTACCACGAGTATGATGTTAGCAATTCTGCAGAATTGCAAATAGCAACCCAAGTAAAACTATTACCAAAAATGCTTCTGTAGTTTCATAAATTACAGGCTATTTAACAAGCAGTGCTACTGTTTGAAGTGTACAATAGTTATAAACATTAATCTCTTACGACCTATACATACATTACTACTGCGTTCCATCTACATCATACAGTCAACAGCGGGTCATGAAGACAGGGGAAAAGTAACAGCCTACGTTCTGGATGAGACAAACGGACCACGTTTCAGTTTCAAAAAGACATGTGTTTCAACGACATACGTGAACAAACTTCAAAGGTGGTATAAAACCGGGCCTACGTAAGGCAAAACAACGCATGCCTCATAATGCATGAAGTCAAACCAAAGCTCGTACCGGCAGCCATACGAGAAGAAAGAAAGTAAAGTGCCTGTTGCTCAAAAGAAATCCAAATGAACAGCATACTGTGCATGGAGCCAGGCTCGGAAATGAGTGTGTTCTCCTTGTCTGGGTGGAATAACGTGTGGAGGTGTCCATAGATGTCTACCGGTGGCGCTGAAACGAGGGGGGCACACACAACATGGGGGAGTTCAGCGCAGTGAGTTGGTGGGCATACAGTCACACAGGGCCCTCTGCTCGGCCCTCAGGACCAACGTCTCCGTCTACAAGAGGAGAGACAGAGAAAAACACCATGTTATAGAACACTCCATTGGTTATTTTGTACATACATACTAATGAAATTTACTCTCTGCATTTAAGCATTTATGAGATAAGGATTTATAGCTGGCAGGGGTAGTTTTTTTGTTTTGGTAGAAGGTAAAGAATGACAGAAAGAGGCAAGATGAGATTCAACCAAGGTCTAGGGCCAAACCTCTAACTTGTAATTACATCTGTGTCTACAAAATCCACACACAAAATGACTGAGCCAATCTTTTTTCAAAACACTAACTTAAAGGTACTATTTATATATATATATATATATATATATATATATATATATATATATATAGTGAAATATATAAATATATAAAAATATATATATAATAAAATATATATATATAAGTAGTGAAATATATAAAATGGTCTGGATGAATACTCGATTCTGATTGCCTGCAGGGTGTCTTATTAATTCCTGATAATGGATCCCTATGCTAAGTAGCTCCAGCGAATGTGTCTGTTCACCGTTCTAAATAATGCGCTAGCTAAAATGAACAATTTACTCAACACGCTACTTAAGGCTGCGGCCTACGATACACGTGGCCTATCATTTGTTCGGGAAAATCTTGATACTGATTTGGGGACAATGACATGGCTGGATAGCTAGCTAGTGTTGTTGCTAAACATACTGTCAAACTATATTTACTGTTTGTCAACCATACTCATCCTCATGGCTGAGCCAGAGGGTTCCATGAGCGGAGCGGCCTAGAAATATCGGAGTTATAGCTTGTGAAAAACTTGAGGGTTTGATTGTAAAACACATGAAAATATAAAGTAGTGGTCTTGTTTTTTTCTTCTTTGGCAAGTAACCATGGTATAGGTGGGGTAATACCCTTCGAGGTGTCCATAATCAGGAGTTAATGGACCCCGTGGAAGCAACCGTCCGACAGCCTCCCCGTCGTCCACTAATTCCTGAGAATGGACACCTTGTTGGGCATTATCCCTTACATTAACAAAGATAATACACCAAAATGAACCATATGCTGTTCAAAGTATTGCTTTTCCTCAAAAAAGAAAAGAAAAGATACATTAACCATCTATTTTAATGTTTTGACAAATTTGACAGCCCTACAAAATGTTGTGCTCCAACTTCAAACACAACGGCGGCTCCGGTTGGGGAATGGACGCGTCAGCATCCAATTAAATTTGGATCCATCCAAACTAAGAAATGTAACTGGCTGCTAATGTGTCCATTCACAAATGGCAGCTGTCAAATTTTTTAAAACATTAAAATATGGACGGGTAACTGGGGAAAAGCAGTACTTAATTAGTATACTCATATGTTTCACATGGATGTGTTCTTCATTTGTTTAAGTTGATAAACTTACATATTGTGCCTTTAAAACAGGTGTAGCCGGTTATTTTCTTGCCCGGTGCGAGATTCGATACGGGGTGTACTGCACCACGAGGCGACGTCGCTAACCGCTCGGCTAAAGGGTCAGACCCGTTAGCTAGGGGCTAACGTGTCTTATTAGTAGTTTACAGTCGTCACCCTGCCCGGAAGCGCACCTTCGCGCTTTCTTATTCCCGCGCTCCGAAGAGACTTCTGAGGATCTGCACACTTCCGGCTCCCACCGCTGCCACCAATGTAACCGGTTATTTTCTTGCCCGGTGCGGGATTCGATACGCGGTGTACTGCACCACAAGGCGGCATCACTAACCGCTCGGCTAAAGGGTCAGACACGTGTCTAATTAGTAGTTTACATAGGTGACACAGGGATCTAAATCGTTATGCTCAGACTCATTTCATGGAACAAATGACACATTTAAATGTAAAAGACTGTCTTGCAAACGCACGCTGACGCCTTCTATCTCCCAGACGAGACCTCGTCGCAGAGGCAGCGGGGAAAAGAGCAGGTTGACAGCGGAAAGACGGAATTTGACGCCGAGGAACGCAAACCCTCCGCAACGCAACACGAGACGAGGGTCAGGCCAAACCCGGAGGAGGACTCCATCTTACCCTGGCGTCCAGGTTGAACGCGGTCTTCTTCAAATCTTGCAGCGCTCTCTGCATGAACTCGAACGCGTGGCAGTCCACACATGGACGACCTGAGGATAACCACGAGGCGAGGTTAATAAAACACAACTGTAACGGTGAAATCACGTTTTCCTAAGGCCATTGTTAAGGATGACCTAATTGCTGGAGAATTCTCAGCCTCATTAAAATTTCGCCGAGGTGAAATGACGAAGCCTTCATAAACACGCACACAAGTGCGCCTCTTAACACAGAATGCCGACGGAGACACGGATACCGCGCTCGGTTCAGCGAAGCCCGCTTACTTTCTGCAGGGATGACGGTCCCCGCCTCCTGCTCAGCATCCGCTGCCCTCGAGCACAGGAGCTGCTGGGCCGCCAGAAGAAGCAGCAGCGCCGGCAAATAGCCACTCGACGCCATCGCGATGCAAACGCTTAATCCGAACAGCGACCCGGGGCGGGAAGGCGACCACTCCTTCCGATCACCTGGAGAGAAACGATAACATGGAAATAAAACGCGATCGTCCGCCACGTCAATCACAATGCCCAGCTTTGTCCCAACACTGTTGGCCCCCCCAAAAAAACCGCGTTTGCATAAAACATCTCAGCAAATAAGAGTCTACGAAGACGAACATTTGTTGCAATCATAGATGCACTCACAATCGATGATATTTCGCAGAAAAACACCAACATGAGATTCACACCTCGAAAGAATGGCATTAACGAGCCACGGCGAATGCGCATGCGCGTCACACCGAACCCAATTCCGCAGCTGGGAACCTGACTGGCTCGTTACCGAACCGAACAGCATGTAGTTGCAGTGGAGACAATTAAAATATTGCTGTACGGTCAATTCTTACAGATGTACAATGGGGGGGGTCAAATTCTGTGAGTGAATAGCGCAAAATTCTTCTTTTAAAGACTTGAGCTTGTTTTTACATTACCAAGGTTAATCATTCGCAGGCGAGGAGGTGAGACGAATATGTGCAGGCTTTTTGCAGCTCTTAAACGTAAGCCTGAATAAACGTGCACCGTCCCGCTGATTTTCTCCACCCTTATCCTGACGTCATAGAAACGCTTGCAGAACGCTTATATAGAAACGGGTGGATGTGACGGCGAACCGGTCGACGGATGCATGAACGGATATATTAGGGTGGCGTGGTGTTCAAGTGGCTGCCTAGCACCTCTCCACCTAACAGGTGGTACGAGGGAACACCTAGACGCACGCGGGACACACTACTTAAGATTTTTGCCTTTTAAGTTTTGCAAGGATCCGCTACTAATTACTGCGCAAACGGATGCAGCCGACGCAGACGTTTGGGGCGATTTTCATGCACAAATGCAAATGAATGAAACCACCTCCTATATTTGTTATCTTCGTGACGTGTCTTTGCTTTCCAAATCCTTGAAGACTGTAAGAAGTAAACAACCCCCCCCCAAAAAACTGCTCTCTTTCCACAATATAAACTCACACGATTCCAGTAAAGTCTAACTCGGGTTAATGTTCCGACGGAGAGCCGCTGGAAAGCTTCAAAACATCGGAGTAAATGTGATAAAATAATAAAACACAGCCTCCCCTTCTCCTCCTCCACCACCGAGCAGCGAGCGTATGTGGGCGGGGTCCTGACTGATGTTGTCTTAGGTAGCCTGCTAAAATGCCCGAACTCAAAACACTCTTTTTCCAAGATGGCGTCGATGAAGGATAGCGACACCGGCCTGTGGCTTCACAACAAACTGGGATCCACGGACGAGCTCTGGGCGCCCTCTAGCATCGCCTCCCTCCTCACCGTGTCGGTCATCGACAATATTCGCTTGTGTTTTTCCAGCCTGTCGCCCCCCGTGAAGCTGAAACTGCTGCTGGGGATGTTGCACCTTCCCAGGCGCACCGTCGACGAGGTGGGTCCGCTGTGACTTGACTGCCGCCGGAGCGCTAGCTAGTCGGCGTCTAACGTCGCCGCGCTAACTAGCCGGGCTAGGCTAGCCTAGCCCAGCGTTTAGCGCGCTGGCGTGTGTTCGCTAAGCTAACGCTAACCGTCGGGGCGGAGCTGGTTAGCTAACGTTAAGCGGGGGGGGGGGTAGTAGTGCGGCGGTAACGTCGGCTAACGCCGTTAGCTAACGAGCCTCGACCGGATAACCGCACACAGGTTTCAAGTTAGGAGTCTCGCAAGACCCGAGGGCTCAACCGGCGATGATAACCGGCAGAAGCCCGCACCACGGGCAGTCGAAAGTCTCGGGGCTCTAGGTGTAACGTCGTTACCGCGGGGTTAACTACGAGTCTCCCGCTGACCATGGCCGGGAGGGCTTCCGAAAAGTTTGTTATGACTTCCGCCATTCATTCTGAGACGGCGTGTTTCGCTGCCGCGCCGCTGATTGCGCCGGCGGTCTCTTAGGCAAGCTGTGTGAGCTGTCTGGCGGCTCATTTAGATCATCTAATCAACGCCACCACTGATGGCAGCACTTTACTACTGGTTTTGCCCTTACTTCGTTAGACGCCGTTGTTGCCGATGTGTCTGTTTATTGTGCTGTGTGCAAACGTCCATCTCCTTTGCGCTGTTCTTGGTGATCGAGGATGTAGTTGCACTAAAGGCACTCTGCATGACGTGCAGGTCTTAGCCATGTGATCTTTCAGCACATGTACTGCTACGTCATACAGCACCACCAGTATGATATTGTTTAACATGCAGGGCTCTTTCCCCTTGGTGACACATGAATTTAGGCATGTCCACTCATTGCTGACTCTCTCTGGTCAACGTCTTTGGATTAAAGGCTCTGCCAAAATGAATGAATCTCATGCAAATGCATATAAATAATATTTGCACAGATGGATGTACAGATGTCCTTTATTGACCCCAAATTGGGACACTCTTAATTGTTAACCCCCTTTTGTTCACTTTATCGCCAGCTGTAATGAGTATTAACTAAATACTGCTACGACTTCAGCATCTGACATTCACCGGTGCTTCCTTGCTTTTCCCAAGGCTG
Source organism: Lampris incognitus (assembly GCF_029633865.1). Lineage (NCBI taxonomy): Eukaryota > Metazoa > Chordata > Actinopteri > Lampriformes > Lampridae > Lampris > Lampris incognitus. The sequence continues at coordinate 27,998,972 of NC_079230.1, forward strand.
CAGTTGTTAGTCAAGTAGTGCATGCAGTGTTAACGCTCCTAAGATGACGAACACCTCATTGACACCGATGACGTTTAATAAGCTCTAAAGTTTTTTGTTTTTTTTAAGGGGTTGCAGTTTTGTTGGCCACCCAAAACGCAAATCAAGATGGCCAGTAGGGAGCGGCGGCTGATATTTCAAGGAGTTGTTACTGTAAATCAAAATGTATACTCCCAAGTTCTGTTCTGTCTTTTGTTAATAGCATCTGGATTTATCCCAATATCTATTGCCCGTGTTTCCAGATGAAGGAGGCCCTGTCAGAAATTATCCAGCTGGCTACCGTGGATTCTGAACCCTGGGTGCTGATGGTAGCCGACATCCTCAAGTCCTTCCCAGAGACGGGCTCCCTCAATCTGGACCTGGAGGAGCAGAACCCTAATGTGCAGGATATCTTGGGGGAGCTCCGGGAGAAGGGTAGGAAACAGTGTTTCTGTCATTTACTTCTAGCTGTGCCCCCCCCCGGCTGGAAAATTGCCAACACTGAAAAAATAAAAACAGTGGGAATTCATAACCTCCAGTTGTTGCCTCGCCTGCCTGCGAAACAATATGTATTACAATTGCAGTTAAACAAAGATTGGCCAAAATTTGCAGCAAATATCCCCAATACAATAAATCCTTACATTGCAACAACTGTTGAAACGGATGCAGAAACAGAAAATTTAATGGCTATACTGAAATGTGTTGACTACTGTTGTCCACCTGTAAACTTGGTTATACTTGTCTACAAGTGAACTTGGCATTCAGGAAAAGAGCCTGTAGCAAGTTGGTGTTCGAACAGCACAAGAGCCAGAACTGATTGGGGAACTAACAGATTAACTGAATGAAGTTGCTTGCTATGTATTGTTTTGTTTTGTTTTTTTGTAATTCATTTCTTATTAATATTCAACATAAAACAAACATTTCCGTGAGATATATTTCAGATACTGTATGTATTTATCATCTATTCATATTTGCTACAAATCTCCATAAAGTACTTATTGGAGGTATACACTTATAGAAAAGAGAACAGAGAAAGGGAGAAAACAATGTACGGGTAGGGAGTGAGCTTTTATTACAACATAATATAATCGTTGATTTGTGAAAATGAATTCAGGCCTATGGGGTGCTGCATAGTTAAACTATGTATTGTTATAGGAAAATGGGTACCCAGCAGCGTGTCTGGAGCCCCGGCGTCAGTGCAGTAACAGATACTGGGTTCAGGTCTCTGTAAAGGTCTCTGTAATGGTAGGACTCACAACACAGTTGGATTGGTGGGTATTTGAAGGGTTTTAGTTGTTTAAAATTCATGCTTTTTTTTTTTAAACAACATGAAGCCCATTTTTGTCTACATGCTTTATTGGGTGGTCATTATTACTTTATTTAATTAATTTACAGATGGCTCAAGACTTGGGCTGTATACTTTGCATATGGACGTCTCCATTTAGCTGCTGGCAGTTGGTAATTTGCCAGCCTGGTTATTTTCATAACCTAAATATATCTTCAGGGTACTGGGGGCAGTCAGAGTGAACAGGAAGTAAAGATGACTTAAAAGTATCGAAAACTGCAGCCATGGGAAACAATATGAGGTGGCACTCATTCACCATGTTGGTTACAATGAGCTTTTCCTCTAATTGTGTGTGAAAAGTGTGCTTCTTAAAACTAACTTGTGTTTGCTCTCTGGCTCGTTGTACTGAGCTGCGTCTGAGCGTCATGTCAGGCCAACGTTTTGGTTTTGCATGCGGGTTTCTGGAGATATTTTGCATTGGTTTTTGCATAAATGGTGTCTTGGTTTTGGAGTGCTTTGCACATGTGTGTGTGTACACACACACACATTCACAAACCGAACTGGCGAGTGGTTAAGTGGCCTGAGAGGTGTTGCATGGTGGTCCGAGAGCTCACACAGTGACATCAGATCTGTGTGTCACATCAGCACTCCACATGTTTGGAAGATGTTGCGGTGCACCGTGAAGATGAACTCGTACTCATCGCTGAGGCTGTTCGAGTACCGGACTGCACATCTTAATGCATTTAACTGTAATTGCTTTCAGCCCTTTCAGTTGTTTTTTCTTCTTCATGCTTTTTGTATATGGTGTTTCGGCACCATTGTAAATGAGGTTCTTCCTTCTCTCTGTCAAGTCAATTTTATTTGCGTAGCCCAATATCACAAATTACAAATCTGCCTCGGTGGGCTTTACAGCAACACAACATCCCGTCCTTAGACCCTCACATCGGATAAGGAACAACTCCCTAAAAAACAAAAAGCCCCTTTAACAGGGAGAAAAAACAGGATGAAACCTCAGGGGGAGCAACAGAGGAGGGATCTCTCTCCCAAGACGCACAATGTGTAATGATGTTGTGTTTGCACAATTTACACAATACAACATTGAAAGAGGATAACACAATTATAATGGAATTATACAATATTTGAAGAATATGATGAGGATGTCAAGCAGAACAGCCCAGCACCCGAACCACGCGACCACCATCATGTAGACAAAAAAAAGAGTCACACATCTTAGTGAAAGAAGGATATAACATTAAAACAGGATAACAAAATTACATGGATTTATAAGACATCTGAGAACATGTGATGAGGGGGGTGCCAAGCAGTTTCCAGGTGGTGACCACTATCACCATGGAGACCTAGGAGGAGGACAGACTGCACGTGCACACAAGGGAGACTTGCGTCACACCATTCACACACACAGAAGAGAAAGGAGAAGACATCATTCAGAGAGAGAGAAGAGAACAGTTCGCAGTTGTCTATACTCTATAATGTGGTGGGCAGAACAGTGGTTGGTAAATTCACTGAGACAGAAACCGACCCACCATGCAGTCCAGGTTGTGAAGCACTCAACTTAAAGGCAACTAATCGTAGGCTAAGGCAAAAAGATGAGTGTTAAGTTTGGATGTAAAGGACTCAACAGACTGATTGTGTGATGGCAGCAGGCAGGTTGTTCCACAACAACGGGGCCCGATAGGAAAAGGCCCTGCCACCAGCTGACTTCTTTTTAACACTGCGTCCATGGTTTTAAATTATGGTTATGAAATGAAGGTTATGAACTCAAAATATTCTTTTCACATCCAGCGGTTGCCGCTTTGATTAAGCTAATGTGCTAGCCGTGGAGCAGCAGGTAGGTGCTGAGTCTGTTGCTCGAGGATGTTCTGGGGATGTCTGGTGGAGGATGGAGAGATGAGGTGGTCATCATTTGTTCCTCCTCCTCCTCCTCCACAGTGAGCGAGTGTGAGGCGTCTGCCATGCTTCCCCTGGAGTGTCAATACCTGAACAAGAACGCCCTGACCACCCTGGTGGGACCCCTCACGCCCCCTGTCAAACATTTCCAACTCAAGAGGAAGCCGAAGAGCGCCACCCTCAGAGCAGAGCTGCTACAGAAATGTAAGTTCCCTCTCTAATTCCTGTGTGTGTGTGGGTGTGTGCACATGTGCATATAAAAGCTAATAAAGAATTGACATTAGGGGCGTCCGGGTAGCGAAGCGGTCTATTCCGTTACCTACCAACACCGGAATCGCCGGTTCGAATCCCTGTGTTGCCTCCGGCTTGGTCGGGCATCCCTGCAGAAACAATTGGGGCCATGTCTGCAGGTGGGAAGCCGTATGTGGGTATGTGTCCTGGTTGGTGCACTAGTGCCTCCTCTGGTCGGTTGGGGCGCCTTTTCGGGGGGGGGGGAACTGGGGGAATAGCGTGATCCTCCCACGCGCTACGTCCCCCCGGTGAAACTCCTCACTGTCAGGTGAGAAGAAGCGGCTGTCGACTCCACATGTATGGGAGGAGGCATGTGGTGGTCTGCAGCCCTCCCCGGATCAGCAGAGGAGGTGGAGCAGCGACCGGGACGGATCGGAAGAGTGGGGTAATTGGCTGGATACAACTGGGGAGAAAAAAAGGGGGGGAATCCCCCCAAAATAGAATTGACATCGGTTTTACCCTGCTACACAATTTGGCCAAAAATAGATTTTGTAGTCGTTACTACTTGTGTGTTATACGGCTGGATATAATGCTGCACATCAGGTCAGAGACACAAGCCGCGTCAATAACACTCCACACTGGACATTGGCCTTGACTTGAAATATGCGTCCTGTTTGCTGTACTCCCGGTGGTTTGAACTATGCGTTGACGCCAAACACTTGCGGCCTCTTGAATGTGAGATATCTTGGTAATAAGTCCTTTATCACCTGGACTTTTTATGGTGACTGAGACGTGGCTGTCCCTAGGGGGCACTGTTCCCCCGTAAGAAGCTAGGCCCCCAGATTTTGCGAATTTTCATATTTCCAGGCCCTCTGGAAGAGCTGTTCGTGCCATCCTTTTACATTTGGTAATCTTGTCTTCTTTGAGGTTTTTTTTAATCACTGGCCTTCCCCCTTTTCTCTGCATCTTAATTTTTAGGCTCCCCAATTCACTTAGTTTTATTATCTGACCTTCCATCTCATTAGGGCTGTCAAAATTGGCCAAAAATGGCGTTACAATTCGAATATATTTTTGTGCATTATGTCCATAAGAGGTCAAACCAATACAATGAGAGACATAACTACCTGTATAGGTATATTTATTTCAACGTAAACATGTCTTTTAAAAGATTTACATACCTCTCTCTTTCTCTTTCTCGCTCTCTCGCTCTCACTCCACTGTGGTTGGTGCTAGAGTGAGAAATGAGAAAGCAGTTTCTCTCGGAGTGAGATGAATGATTCGTAATTGATGTGTTATTTTCGAGACGTGCCCTCAGGTTACTGGTGGTGCAATGGTGGAATGGTAAGCTAACTGTAGCTTACATAGCTTGCATACGCCTTAATCTCGAGGTTCCACCATTTTTCAGTTTTCTGACCAAAATCCCAAGTATGTCTAAATGGAGCTTTTTAGGTTGTTCAAAGTGAAAACCCCCTCTCTCTGCGGCCAAGTTGGGTTGTGAACTGTCTGCCATCTTTACCACACGGTTGTTGTTGAATTACTCGCTCATTTCAGCTTGACCTAAACTTCATTTTCAGCCAGTGAAAGTTAGGTTGTGTGACACCTGTCCGTCATGCAGCATATTCAGTGCAGCGGCCGAGGCTCTCGCAACAATTCGTGACGCAGACAGCCGTGGTATTGCTGCTTTTTTTCCCCCACAAACGAATATTAATTTCCCACTCGAATGTCTGTTTTGTTTTTGTTTTTTTACAATTCAGTTATATAGTCGATTGTGGAATATTCATTGACAGCCCTAATTGTCATGCCAAAATATGGCAAGGTGCTTATTTTTGGTGAGTTTAATATTCATATGTGTTGTCCTTCTCATTCAATGACTTCACATTTTTTGGATCTTATAGACTCTTAACTTCATTCAGTCTGTTATTCCAAAGGTCACATCTTACACCTTGTACTCTCCTCTGGTTTCTCTCTCAAGTGTCTTAATCTGGTGGATATACTTGTAACTGACCATACAGCCGTCGTTTTCAAAGTTCCAATACAGCTTGCTATTCCTACTCACTATCCTAGCTGGCTCTGTAGTTAAATTGTGATGCTTTTAATTCATCACCCTTTAATCCCTCTACGTCCCTCTTCAATCCTGTTGCACTGTTAAATTCATTCAGTGATCAGTGCCTATCCATCCTTAACCAAATTGCGCCATTTAAAACTAGGAAACAAAACTCAAATAGCCTCCCCTGGCTGAACGATCACACTCGTGCTCTTAGAAGACTGTAGGAAATCAGAACGACAATGGAAGGGCAACAAGTCCAAATTAGCAAGGTAACACCCTTAAAAATCAAATGTTAATTTACTAGAAGGCAGTTAAGGATTCAAGATCAGCATACTCTGAACTGATATCACGAAATAACCACAATCCTAAAGTTCTCTTTAGGGTAATTGATTCTGTTTTTAATGGTCCCTTTACTTCTTTCTTCTTCTTTTTTTTAACCTTAATTGAGTTGTCTGAAAATTTTCTCTTATTTTGTAAATACGGTGGAGAATATCGGGTCCTAAATCCAGCCTGGCCCTTGCATTTTTTCCATTCCCCATGTTAATTCTGCCTCTTTTACCCAGTTTCAGCCAATTACAATTTCAGTGTTAGAGTAGTCTCCAATATGAACTACTCCTCCTGCGTCTTAGACATCATTCCCACTAAGCTGCTCAAGGAGGTATTTTCAACTGTTAGCCCTGTTATTATGCAAATTCTTAATAATTCTCTGGCCGCTGGTTCTTTTCCAGACAGTTTTAAGCATGCCATTATTCACCCTTTGCTGAAGAAACCTAATTTAGATTCCCTGTCCTTAAGTAACTACAGACCAATCTCCAAATTGTCTTTTTTTATCTAAGGTTCTAGAGGGAGTAATTTCATCTCAATTGATTTCTTTTATGATCACTCTTTTAAAATTTATTTCTGATTTTTCCCTTTTTTTCTACCAATTTAGTGGCTAATCGATCCCTATTTTTTTTTAGTTCAAACACCCACCCTCGTACTGCATGCATTCGCCAACTGCGTCTATCCGGCCGGTAGTCTCGAAGGAGACGCCTCTCCACTTTAGTGACAAGGCGAATCCAGGCCGAACCACTGCTTCTTCTGACACACACACAGATGCATTCATGTGACGAACACAAGCCGACTCCGCCCCCCTCCCGAAGACAGCGTTGCCAATTATTGCTGCTTCGTCGAGTCCGGCCATAGTCGGATCTGATGAGACCGGGGCACGAACCCCAGTCCCCAGTGGGCAACTGCATCGACACAAAGCCAATGCTTAGACCGCTACACCACCGCGGACCCTGAACACTAAGTGTTTTTAACAGTTTCCAGTCTGGTTTTAGAGCACTTCATCATACCAAGTTAAGGTCACTGATGGCCTACTGCAGACAGAGGTCGACTGCTCAATTTTAGTTCTTTTTAGACTTAAGTGCTGCCTTTGACACTGTCGATGACAGCACCCTCTTACATCGCTTAGAGACGGGTTGGCATCAAGGGCTCGGCTTTTAGTTTATTATGCTCTTACCTCACCAACAGAACTTTTTCTGTTGTTCTGGGTAACTCTACTTCCTCGGTGGCTCAGTTGAGTTGTGGTGTCCCTAAAGGCTCAGTTCTTAGCCCCCTTCTGTTTTCTATATACATGATGCCCTTAGGCCAGGTCATTCAAAATCACGATGTGTTGTACCATTTTTATGCTGACAACACTCCGTTATACATGCCACTAAAACCCACAGATCCTAGTACCCTAGCAAATCTCACAACTTGCCTCTCTGACATTAAAGCCTGGACATCTGAAACTTTGTTGAAATTGATGATGATAAGTCTGAGGTCATTCTGTTCAGTCCCCCAAATTCCATCAGAGCTTTTTGTGCTAATCTTGGTGGTCTGTCAGGTAGTCTTAAGCAGGCTGCTAGGAATCATGGGGTAATAGTCGATGCTAACCTCGGTTTTGATAATCAAATCAAATATGTTGTTCAGTCATGCTTTCTCCAGCTCAAGGTAATCTCCAAAATTAGGTCTTTTTTTTTTTCAATTGCTGATCTCCACAAAATTGTACATGCTTTTATCTATTCTCGGTTTGACTATTGTAACGGACTTGACTCGGGTATCAGCAAGAGCTCCCTCCACCATCTGCAGTTGGTACAAAACGCCACTGCTCGGCTCATTACCGGGACAAAGAGGCGTGACCATATCACTCCTGTGCTTGCCTCCCTGCACTGGCTCCGTTATATTTCAAATTGATTTTGAAATTTTATTGCTCACTTTTAAGGCTTTTTTAATGGTCTTGCTCCTACAGTTGACCTGATACACACCGTCTTGACCATTAAGATCCACAGATGGAGCCCTGCTGGTTATTCCCAGGTCTCAGTTTGTTACAAAAGGTGATGGGGCTTTTGCTGTTAGAGCCCCCACACTATGGAACTCTGTTCCTGTTGAAACAAACCAAGTTTCTAGCTTCTTTTAAATCTCGTCTTAAAACTTTTCTTTTGGTGAAAGTTTTTACAAATGTTTGATATTTGTTTTTATTTATGCATACTGTCTTTATTTTTATCCTGATTTGGTCTTATTTTTGCCTTGTATGGTTTTATTTCTTTGTAAAGCACTTTGTAACATTGTTTTAGAAATGTGCTTTATAAATAAAAGTATTATTGTTATTAAATATGATAATCTGTAACTATTGTTCTTTCATTTTAGCCACAGAGACTGCACAACAGCTGAAAAAGACGGCAGGAGTGCCATTTCACGCTAAAGGAAGAGGCTTGGTCAAAAAGATGGACACGACGAGTGAGTTTAACACACACACACACAGTAAAGATGCTTCATTGTGTTACTGGTTGTCTGACTGTAAATAACGTTCCACTTTCACCCAGGAACATGTGTTGAGATTGCGACTTTGTGCAAATTTGTAATTCATGCTTTTACTGCCTTGCTAGTCAAGAAATGGTAAATAGCTTTTCTAGTCTACCCACCACTCACAGCGCTTTACAGTGTACGCCTCACATTCACCCATTCACACACACATTCACACACTGATGGCGGAGCCTGCCATGCAAGGTGCCAACCTGCTCATCAGGAGCAGTTAGAGGTTCACTGTTGCTCAAGGACACATTGACAAGCTCTCTGGAGGAGCCAGGGATCGAACCAGAGACCTTCCGATTACTGGATGACCCGCTCTACCCCCTGAGCCATGCCGCCCCTGTTTTTAAGCCAAAGATTTAAGATACCGGTCGGTTGTTAGAAGAAGTTCCTGCATGTTTTTTCTGAGTTGCGGACGTCTGTATTCAGTTATCAAATTCCATTTGTGCGACTGTCTCCACGGCAGCTCCTCTTAAGGGGATCCCCAAGGCCCCGTTCCGCAGCCCCACCACGCCAAGCATCTTCAGCCCCCCCAGCAACCGCACACCCATCGCTCCTGCACGCACACCCCTGCGCAAGGAGAGAGGAGTCAAGGTTAAGTCCACAGATGGAGATTTCTGAAATATATCTTTGTTTTTGTTTTCTTTTTATTTCTTGCAGCTGGGCTTTTACCTGAGCTCTGCTGTTTCTGATTCTGCACTTTATTGTTATGACTTCGATGTGTTTAATGTTTATGTCATTTAGTTGCTGTTGTCTTTGCCCTTTTTTTTTATTATTGTTGTTGTTAAATGGTGGGTTGAAAGGAAGGCGTCAACTAAATACTGCCCCCCCCCGTTTTATTTTTCCCCCCCAGTTGTTGGACATCTCAGAGCTGGACATGGTTGGAGCTGGCAGAGAGGCTAAGAGGAGAAGAAAGACATTAGGTACTCCTTTCCATCATCAATTGTCCCTGTTTTATATCTTGATATATTTGTACCACCTTCTCTTTATTTCTTTCCTGTCCTCCACCAGGTCGTCAGATTAGTCTTGTGTTTTTTTATTTCTATTATTTTATCCACTTTTCAATTCCAGGGCCTACTTTAATTCATAGACGGCCCTAAGCATGACTGATGCTGTTTCGTGGTGTTGTCCTGCTTAGCTGTAATGTGAATCACCTATCTGTTACTCGCTCTTGGCTGTGATCAGATTACTGTATAATGCTCTTGAGATGTCTGTAGGTTGCACATAACTACCTGCTAATCGCTGACTCTCTTGTAACTTAGGATAAGTGTCGGATAAATCAGAAATGTAAATCCCAAAATGTAACATGAGTGGTTAAACTGCTGGCGTAGACGATTCTCTCTGTCGTCTCTTCCTAATGGCACCATTTGTGTTTCCTCTCTCTCAGAAACAGAGACTGGGGAGAAGGCTGCCAAAGAAGAAGCTGTGGTGGAAAACGCCACGCCAGACTATGCTGCCGGCCTCGTCTCTGCACAGGTAATCACCCTTCAGTCTCTTTTTATTATCAGTTTCCCCCTTTTTCTTGACGCACATCTTTTATCTCATGTTCTCTGTCTAGAATCTGTCCCACTCACAAACGTTCACAATCGTCTTCACCGACTCACTCTGTTTCAGAAACTGGGGGCGCTGAACAACGAGAGCGCCCTCCCATCAACCAGCTACCTACCGGCCACGCCCAGCTTGGTGCCCTCTTCCTCCTACATTCCCAGCTCAGAAGCTCAGCCAGGTGAGCATGAAATTCTGTTTTTCATCCAGTATCCAAAAGCAGTACAGAGCAACACTGCAACACGTCGGTATCCTCTACACGTTGTCAACATGTAATTCTTGTTGTTGCTTTTAGAGGCTGTACTTGTAGATATTGTAGTTTTGTAAATGGTACCTCTGAAGATGCTGCTTTTAGAGACAGGACATTTGGCAGTGGTGTAGCGTGGTGAAAAGGTAGACCAACATATTAATATAAATGCCTTGGTTTAGCCCTCTTATCTGGACAAGCATCCATTCTGTTATGACTTGGACAGCTGAAGCAGCTTCAGGAGGCTCTTTGTGTACATGCTTGTCCACCCTGTGATCTGACTTCACTGTGACGGCAGTGGAAGCAAAAGGACAAATTTCTCATACAGGAATCAAGACGATCACAAAAATGTGTCCATTAACTGACTGGTGTCCTATCCAAGTATCTATGAGCAAGGCCCTGTTGATTTGATCATGTCCGAGTCCTACGGGCTTCTTTATTTATATTTCCTAAGTTTATTTTAATATGTTGCCTATGTTTCATCAGATGAAATTCCTAGTATGTGAAAAGTTATTTGGCAAATGAAATAGATTCCGGCTCTCATCTTCCATTTCTGCAGCAAACGCCGGCGGTTCAGGTCGGGATCCCCTGCAGTCATCCCGTCAGCCTGACGAGTCTGCCACGGCGGGCGGCGGCGGCACTGCTACCTTACCAGGCCAGTACAAACAGAGGACGCCCATGTACAACGCCAGCACCACTGCCAGTCCAGCTACCCCCACCTCCCCCAGCACACCGGCCTCCACCCCCGCCAGCAACGGACCCCCAGCCGCCGCTACCGCCAGCCAGCCAGACACCCCCACCCAGCCCCCCAGCACACCTCAGACACCGACCCCAACGCCAGCCCCTACGCCCCCGCAGCCCCAGCCCAAAAAGAACCTCTCACTCACGGTGGGTTCACACTGAAGCTGTGGTATGTTTGCATGTAAAGACAAAGCAAACGTACATTGATGCAATGCATTTTTTAAGGCAGGTTCATTATCAGTTGTGCTACGTGTGTGTGTATACGTATATCTGTGTAAACCAAAATATACAGTGCAAATATGTAAACAATTTTTCCAGTCAACAGTTTGTGTGGAATTTTATCCTGTGTTGACTTTATACTTGCATATAGGAAGGCCTAGCTGGAACTGAACATTGTAAGTAAATCCTCTGCCATATGTTGTGTCCATTCCCCCAGAGGGACCAAATGTATGCTGCCCAGGAGATGTTCAAGACGGCCAACAAGGTCACCAGGCCAGAGAAGGCCCTCATACTGGGCTTCATGGCAGGATCCAGAGGTACTGGGATTGAATCACTAGCTACACTTCTAACAGTTGGCACATTCAGAGAAATGTCATTTTCTTTTCTGAATTTCACTTCTTTTGACGTATTTTGTTTTTTGGGGTTTTTTTCTTTAATGAGAAAATGCTCTGGGCGGCATGGTGACGCAGTGGTTAGCACGGTCGCCTCACAGCAAGAAGGTCCTGGGTTCGAGTCCCAGGGTAGTCCAACCTTGGGGGTCGTCCTCTGTGTGGAGTTTGCATGATCTCCCCATGCCTGCTTGGGTTTCCTCCAGGTGCTCCACTTTCCTTCCACAGTCCAAAGACATGTAGGTCAGGTAAATTGGCCGTACTAAATTGTCCCCAAGTGTGTGTGTGTGTGTGTGTGTGTGTGTGTGTGTGTGTGTGTGTGTGTGTGAGAGCCCTGTGATGGCCTGGTGGCCTGTCCAGGGTGTCTCCCCGCCTGCCACCCAATGACTGCTGGGATAGGCTCCAGCATCCCCGCGACCCTGAGAGCAGGGTAAGTGGTTTGGATGATGGATGGATGGAGAAAATGCTCTGACAGTTAAATCAGAATCATGTTTATTGGCCATGTAGGTTTGCACATACATGGAATTTGATTCCAGTTTTGTGGGTCTGTCTCTCAGTGTACTTAACATAGAATAACACTACAACACAACAGTCTTCAGATATATACACAAAGACTAACTTATGCAGTGTGATTAGGTGCAATATAGGTTTTTCAAATGTCTAAACAGTAAAAATGTAATCTCACCAATTTCTTCAAATTGTGTACTTTATTAAGTAATTGAACCTGAATCAGTCACTCAGAAAATGAGTCTGCGAGTCCTTACATCATCATCGGCAGTCACTCGGGGTTGAGCATGACTGTCCTCCCTCAGGGTCCCCCCCTGAGTGCCCCTGGTGGGCATAGAGGCTGATCCTGGAGCCACATACTGGGAGGACGCGTGCGCGTGACAGCTTTTTAAGTGGAGTGGCTGATGCGCCTACAGCCACCACACAGTCTTTGGCAGGGTGGCCAGAGTCCAATGGCATGGAGAACCAAGACGATGGGGGACCACTCTCTGTTGCAGCCTTCATCCACCTTCACTGCCGTTGTGACCAGGAGACATCTTCCACCAGTTCTGCCATTGAGGTCTTTGTTTGATCGCGCTTCATCTGGAACCTCCCCGTAGACCTATCCACCTTGGTGACCCTACCAGGAGCCAAGCACCAGACAGCATAGCTCTTGGTATTAGTACATGCAAGCTTCTCCACCACACAAAGATGGTCAATCCAGGAGAAGTGCGAGTCCTTACATACACATACACACAACACGGCAGATCAAGGGTAGAAGTTGAAATCATCACAATGAAAATGCATCTGAAAAGTTGGACAGAAGTTTTCACAAAAAGTTTTGTCCAACTTTTTGTGTCCCCTGTAGATGACTTCTGTACATAAATCCTCCTATTGCTCACAGTACTGACCACCACCTCACCTCCAACTGTGCCTGTCTTACAGAGAACCCATGCCCGGAGCAGGGGGACATCATCCAGATCAAGCTGAGCGAACACACGGAGGTCTTGCCCAAGGCGGACGGCACCGGCAGCACCACTATGCTGGTGGACACAGTCTTCGAAATGAACTACTCCACGGGCCAGTGGACCCGGCTCAAGAAATACAAACCCATCACCAACACCTCCTGAGACGCTCGCCGGGGGGCTGAGGACACTTCACTCATTCACTCTCTCATACACACACACACTCTTCCACATCTATACACACACACACACATACGTGTTTACATGCACGCAGGCATTTGCATACATACTTGGGCCAAATCAAGCGGTTGAGAGATATGAGGGGCGTGGGGGTAATATAGCAGGAGGTTTAAGAGGAGGTCACAGCCGGAGATCCTCTCTTTAAAAAAAAAAGAAAAGAAAAAAAAAAGGTTCCTACAAAACACCGGACTCGAGACTCACTTTTGTTTTGTTGTCTGTATATTATCCCTCCCTTTTTATCATTGTTTGTTTTGTTTTTTTAATTCACCTCGGATTCCTGAATGTTATGGCGGTCAGGAAGGTGCACGAGAGTCGGGAAGAACCTGAGCGGAGGTCATTCTTACGGCAGGGCGCCTTTCAAGACTGGTTGTACCATGAGGTGCACACATGGTCACGCAGCTGTTGAGAAAGACACACGGTTCCTGTGTACGAATGTGGCTTTTGCGGTTTGTTCTTCCTACCTTTCAGAAAAGAACAAGGATGGTGTCGTGGCAAGAAAAATAAGGAATCGACGTACGCAGTCGTGCGACAGGAAGACGACCGATTCGTAATTGCCGATGCTGTTTCTAAACCTCTGGAAGATTTTAGTTGTTTTTCATCCTTTTTCAAAAGAAGGGAAGAAAATAAAGCAGTGGTTATCCAGGACACCATTTTCTGACTTCTAATAGTTTATTTAAATGCTGTGATCAAAACTGTTTCCCCGTCTCAGACACCCCGGGCAGTCTCCTGTTCTTTCCTCCAGTTTCTAGTCTCGTTTTGATCCCCTCTTCCTAGACGTGGGGCATGCTGAGGGCACTGGAAATGAGTGCTGCTTTTCTGTCATGAGTGTTTTCCTCTGTTGCTGTTGGTATTTACAGGACGGTTTTCCGAAGGACTTGTTCGTGCCTGTACATCCCGGGGCCAGCGTTGGCTCACAGTGCATCAAACGAGACTGAAATTCACATGTTTATTTTACAGTTTACATTCGCAGTGATTGACACTGCACAAGCATGCAGTAATACGGTGACCTTGAGTCGTGTGTAACTGGCGTCACGCGAGTTCACCAGCCGAGCTTCCTGGCAGCCTCCTGAACCAGTCTGCTGAAAAAGTCGGCAAATTCTGTTCCAAGCTCCAAATTACTGACGGTGGTTTCTAGACAAATAATTTATTAACTGATCCAAAGTCGATGTTTAAAGCTTGTGCACATACAACAGGTTCCTGTTAAAGAACAGTAAATTATAAAATGATTGGTATCCATTCAAACAATCAATTTGTCATTGTGCCAAAACAAAAAAACTTACACATTCAAAGTGCTGATTGCAAATTTTAGTGCATCTTCACTACCGTAAAGCAGATAAGCCACAATCTGGAATCAAACCGACTCGTGTGTGTGTGTGTGTGTGTGATGTAGAGCTCAAACTGCAGGTAATTGATATGAATCTGACATGCGTTGCAGCAAATGAACGTTTATGAAGACAAACGTCAGTTGGTCTGATGTGATCTGATGGGGGGGGGGGGGGGGGCGCCTTACATGGTTTGTTTTTGATTGACCTTGTGACTGATGTTTGTTGTTTCCTCTCCCCCGATCCCTGGTGCTGTCTCAAAGCATTACGTACGACTGCCTCAAGTGGGTGATACTGTTGATGGAATCTGAAATGGCGACCATGGGAAATGTAAAATAATATAGTGTGGTGTGTTTGGTGTAAGATGTCTGTTTGATTCCTCCTGCGTCTCCGGCAAAAGGAGAGCCTCCGGAGAGAAGCGTCTGTATGTGTATTGATCAGGTCAGTGGTTTTTGTCTGATCCAGGATCCCTCCAGCCTCCGAATGTCTTCTCCAGGTAGAGGGCCATGGCGAGGGTCAGACGGTCCTGCAGC
Organism: Lampris incognitus; assembly: GCF_029633865.1. Lineage (NCBI taxonomy): Eukaryota > Metazoa > Chordata > Actinopteri > Lampriformes > Lampridae > Lampris > Lampris incognitus. Next base: position 28,013,983 of record NC_079230.1, read on the forward strand.
TTCCCGGCCACGACCTGCACGCCCAGGGGCAGACCCTCTTTACTCAGCCCCAGTGGACACTGAGTCACCGGCAGACCCAGGGTGGAGAAAATGCCTGGAAGACACGGACAGAAAATGGTGCTGTTGGTGTTGCACGGCAGCAACGTGACACCTTGCGGGCCGGAAAAAAACAGGAAATTGCGATATAATAGCGGGTAATTCAAAATCTCAAGAGAAGACTGTAATTCTGGTCATTGTGTCTCAATCTGCAACTTTAATATTCATGAGCTGAAGATGTTCTGGCCAACACATGCAGCCTGCAGAGAGATGTTGGCTTTATTCAAATCGAGTAAACGTTCTCAACTCTCCAATGACCAACGTGTTGTTGGCTTTGTGGTACAACGTATTTCTTCACGTTATGTCTACCACAGTGCGAGAGACTGAGATCGCCAGAATCCGATTAAAAGAGCAAGAAAGACAAGAGCGTCTCGGCTGATTTCCACCTTACTCTCCCCTAACTGCTTATTGCAAGTCATGATGCTGCTTTATGAGCTGAATCCTCCGTTAGGACGAGGCCGCGGAGTTCATGACGCAAACACAGCAACTGTCTAACCACTGCAGTCTTGTTCAAAAGAACAGGAGTTATTTTTCCAGTTTAAATGGAAACGGCGTCGAGAGATGGTTGTTCGACCGGCGGTGGTGAAGGTGATGGTTGAGTCTTCTGAAGAGCCGCGAGGAAAACTATTAGCTACTGTGATTTTTGTGTGTGTATGGTTTGACATCGTGTCCGCGGACATCACTGACCTGTGTAGGCGAAGTCAAAGGGTTGGAAGAGCGGGTGGTGGTGTTTGGGTGCCACGTTGGGGTGCGACGGGTACAGAAGAACTCCATCGGTTCCCAAAAGCTCCTCGACCTCCATCTGTAGCTTCTCCTTCTGCTGGAGGATGAACAAGGAGGGCTTGGACTTATGGGTCATCTCCAGCAGGCCCAGTCCTGAGTGTTTGAGGTGTGACACACACACAAAGATGTGAACATTCACACAAATGCACACAAGTGCTGCAACAGCCGCTCTACAGGTCTTCAGCATTCCAGATGGTAAATTCAGTTTTCACTGAGTGAGGTTACAAAGCACAAAACGAAATGTCCAATGCTGAAGGCGTGGCTAGAAAAGGGGGAGAAAGGGGGAGAAAGGACAACACACCACTGAAACAAATACGACCAAGTCAGCGAACGTATTTAGAAATTCAATATTCGACCCATTCTTACCAATAGCTGCCATAGTGTGATCCGATTTTCCCACCATCCATTTCAACAGCTCCCACAAAGGCCAGGCAGGCGACCCTGGCTCCCCCATTAACTCCACAAATGGCTTAGGAGGCTGATGGACACACACACACACACACACACACACACACGGGGACAAATCATCTCATTGTTTCTTGTATATGAGAAAGTCCCTGCATCATAACAATGACCATTTTGCCAGTTTGACTGTATGATTATCGGACACCTGTTTAAAATAAAAGGCAGATTATCACACGTCGCCCGTTTTATCTGTAGGTAACGACACCCCACGATGCAATGTGCTGCAAATGTCCCGCCTCAAACAAGTACAAATACGTCTGGTGTGTCAGTCTCACCCACCAGCACCTTTCTGCTTTCATCCAAAGCTCTTCACAGAACTGTTAGTGCCGACATTTTTTTTTAATAGTTTCTCATGGGGGGGCGTCCGGGTGGCGTGGCGGTCTATTCCGTTGCCTACCGACACGGGGGATCGGCGGTTCGAATCCCCGTGTTACCTCCGGCTTGGTCAGGCGTCCCTACAGACACAATTGGCCGTGTCTGCGGGTGGGAAGCCGGATGTGGGTATGTGTCCTGGTTGCTGCACTAGCGCCTCCTCTGGTCGGCCGGGGCGCCTGTTCGAGGGGGAGGGGGAACTGGGGGGGAATAGCGTGATCCTCCCACACGATAGTCCCCCTGGTGAAACTCCTCACTGTCAGGTGAAAAGAAGCGGCTGGTGACTCCACATGTATGGGAGGAGGCATGTGGTAGTCTGCAGCCCTCCCCGGATCGGCAGAGGGGGGTGGAGCAGCGACCGGAACAGCTCGGAAGAGGGGGGTAATTGGCCAAGTACAATTTGGGAGAAAGGGGGGGGGGGTAGTTTCTCGTGGGAAATGAAATGCTAACACTGGCAGTGTTACACACCGTCTGTTGGGGCAGACAACACTCAGCAGTGTGGTTTGGCTGTTTTCACCAGGTTGTTAATGGACTTAACACGCCGCAGAGGAACTATTATCACACCGGGCTGATAAGCCTGCCTCCAATAAAGTGGTTTCGATGTGTTTTAATGTCCATTTCATTGCTGGCGCTGCGTTAAAAGCTGCCATGAACGACAGCGCTCCAAGCCACGCAGGTTTGGTTTTGCTTTTTGCCCACATCACGCTGAAAGGTGCAGAAATTTAGTGAAAACTAAATGGGAATCTTTTCCCTTCGTGAAACACAGTCCTCTTTAACCCCGTGGATGAAGCTTTAAATGAGGAGACAGGCTAATGGAGGATCTTAAACTACTGACACACCCGAGACGCTGACTGTGCAGAAGAGGAGCTGTAAGTGGATATCTGGAACAGTGGCATTTGTACTCATTCATCAGAATGGACAGTCACGTTGCTCACTGTGTGGATACCCTGGCTCGGCCGGGCAGTGCAGGAACAAAATGTGACTTTATTTACTCGCACTGTAGAAAAGCGATTGTTAAATGAGTATATGTCATTAGTTTGTGATGGGTGTCACTTGAATGATCCCAAATACCTCTTTCAGAACAACATGTACTGATGAGACCAAGTTTCTACTGGCGCCACCCCCGGCCCAACGATAAATAAAATGTACACGTGAAACTAAGAGGCACTCTGAAAAGTCAGTGGTTCTCAATCAGGTCCTCAGGTGTACTGCTGGTTTTCCATTCTACCACGTGGTCGATTACATTCACCTGTGGTTCCAGTTACTCAGTTTTACACCTGGAACCACAGGTGGCTATAATGAACCACCTGGTAGAATAGAAAACCAGGAGTACGGCTGGTACCCGAGGACCTGATTGAGAACCACTAGGTAAGCGCGTCCAGAGAAAGGTATTTCATTAAGCATGTATGTTATTCTAATTTACAATACTCAGAACCTACCTTGCCCTCCTTGTCTGGGAGACCCATGTATGTGTCCCAGATCTGGAAGCTGTATCGAAGCTCGCTGAAACTCACTTCCTCGACCTTCACACCCAGGTCTTCCTCCAGACGCTCCGCCACCTACAGTAGGAAACACCTTGATGAGCTACTTGGTAAAGTCATATTTGTGTGTGTGTGTGTGTGTGTGTGTGTGTGTGTGTGTGTGTGTGTGTGTGTGTGTAGGTATTTCAACCAGACGTGGTTCTGAGGTAGAAACAAATGAGACTAGATCATATTGTTTAATCCATGTTTGAGCACCAGATGGGTGAGCTTTACTTCATCAGGACAATTCAGGTGAAACTGATAATCACAGAAAACCATGTGGGCTAAGCTACCGGACACCATTCTGTATTTGTCAGGTTTTCTGTCACTCATTACATCATATCACATGTGGCCCTGCCCACCCCATGGCAACGTAGGCCAAGAGCTTTCCAAACTCAGTTTGTGAAAAACACTACCTGACCCACATCTGGACTCAACCCACCTTCCTCTGGATCTCGATGAGCTGTTTGTTAACAGGGGACGTCAAAGGTGAGCCACCATCATGAGGTATGGTAAAGAAACGCAGCTTTTCTAGGTCCACCTTCATGGATAGGGACAACCTACGTAGACACACAAACACACATTTTACTACAACGATTAACTTGACAACGACCTCAATGAGCAAACACTACCAACGCGTTTCGAAAGCACTATCTGCATCCACTAAATGGAGCGGCGTTTACACAGGACTTAAATATTCTTGAGGTTTCAATGACTAACTTAAAAATGTTTGCGCTAAGTCAATGAATTATATTTCAAACACTCAGTTGCGTCCCACATTACGTTTACTCAGGATTTGTATATTGTGAAGGGTCAACATGATTTGCGGACACTTGGTGAATACAAAGGTCCCCGTCTCTGCCACAGCCCTGCTGTCATTCAAATAAGACATTTCACCCTTTTACAGCCAGCAGTTTGTAGACCTCAAGCAGCAAGGGACGAGAAACCCGTGTGCAAAAAGAGTCCAAAATATTGTTGAATCCTATTCTAATTTAAAAAAAAACCCCACATGCTGAGTAAATAAACTCTGGGTTGGTATGGGTGTAATGGATGTAGACAAAAATCAAACAGAAAACAGGCGGCAGGCCCAGACAGCCATGCCCTACATGGGGGCGTTGGTCCCAGCCATGATGCGGAGCATGGGCACCAGGTCCTCAGCGTAGCGACACATGGGCCCCGTACTGATGTAGTCCTCTTGTCTCCCGGAGGCCGGAGGATACTGGTTCTCGTTTGACACCAGCCCTGTAAAAGCACACAAAAATAGCACATCTGGATAATGTTCCTGAAATATGTACAACCCTTGAGTACTTAAGACATTTTATGACATTTTTGGATTTATCTTTTGTATTTGCGTAGGTTTGGAGACAAAGCAAGAGAGACAAGACTGAGATGGTTTGGACATGTGTGGAGGAGAGATGCTGGGTATACTGGGAGAAGGATACTGAATATGGAGCTGCCAGGGAAGATGAAAAGAGGAGGCCAAGGAGGAGGTTTATGGACGTGGTGAGGGAGGACATGCAGGTGGCTGGTGTGACAGAGGAAGATGCAGAGGACAGGAAGAGATGGAAAAGGATGATCCGCTGTGGCGCCCCCTAACGGGAGCAGCCGAAACTAGTAGTAGTTTCTATTTGTAACAGGATGAGTAGCTTTTCTTGCCAATGAGCATCACCTATGTTAATTTACCCCCTTTCTCTTTCTCTCTCTCAAATTGTGTGAATACTCCGCTGCATACTAATAGAATATGCTTCACATTAGCAGTACTACCTACTGTTTAGCACTTACTATCTATTCTGCCCTTACTAGAACGTAGACCAGTGGTTCTCAACCTTTTTGGGGTCCTGGACCCCCTGCGTATTTTTGATCTACCCCGAGGACCCCTCCACCTGATCTTGGGGGATAGGTAGATAAAGGTCTCTGTCACATTTGAGTAAAATAATCCTATTTCTATAAATGTCATAGGATCTTTTTTTTAAAGATATTTTATTTTCACGGACCCCTTGCAATTACACCACGGACCACTAGGGGTCCGCGGACCCCCGGTTGAGAAACACTGACGTAGACGATTGCTAGCTTGGCAGCTAACTGAACAGCTTCCTCGATGTTGTTTACATATGACGTCACGAACTACGGACGGAGGGCAGGAAGTGATTTTCTACACAGGAAGCGTTATCACAAACTTTCGAAATGCCTATGTTTGGCGTCATTAACTGAGAAACCACAAGGAGTTTTTATTGGGTACCAAAAGTTGTTGTTCATGAGGGGATAGAAATGCAAGAAACTGACCGAAAACGCCGGAAAAAAATGGCGTGCGAACCGTCACCTCCGGTCAGGAGGAGCGGAGTCGGATAACGCGCGTGACGTCACTCTTCATAACGTAAGGATCATGTCCAACATATCTTACTTCCTGTTTCTTCCCTCTCTCGTGATATCGTCTAAACCAGTGGTTCTCAACCGGGGGTCCGTGGACCCCTAGTGGTCCGTGGTGTAATTGCAAGGGGTCCGTGAAAATAAAATATCTTAAAAAAAAAAGATCCTATGACATTTATAGAAATAGGATTATTTTACTCAAATGTGACTGAGACCTTTATCTACCTAAACTATAAAGGGTGACAGGACTTTTTTCTCTAACTACAGCTGTTTCACAAGTGTAATTTATTGTATTTTAATAAGAGATCTCGCTCCCGTTTGCATTGTTAAAAGTTACTGCATAAAAATTATGTTGTTACATATATCTGAAAGTTACTGAATACATATTCTGTGTTGTTACATATATCTGAAAGTTACTGCATAAGAATTCTGTTTTTTTACATATATCTGAAAGTTACTGCATAAGAATTCTGTTTTGTTAACTATATCTAAGTTACAACTGAAAGCTCTTATTTTTGCCCCAAAGAGTGAATAAATGCTATAATGCAATTTAAAATGCAGTTTCTACTGTTTCTATCAAATTGCAACCCCCCTCCCCCAAGATCAGGTGGAGGGGTCCTCAGGGTAGATCAAAAATACGCAGGGGGTCCAGGACCCCAAAAAGGTTGAGAACCACTGGTCTAAACTAGCCACAGTTCGGGCTAAACTAGCTCCATCTCTCATCCATTCCGCTTTTCACTTCCTGCCCTCCGTCTGAATCTCGCGCGTCACCAGAATCACGTGACTGCATACGCGCTATAAACATCCGGAGGACGGCAGGTAGAGTCCGGATGTTTACTGTCAAAGGCACCGTGAGACAAATACAGAAATAAAAATACAAATCCCCACTTATAATCTGTGTGCCTCTTGCTCTCACAGTAACGAACACTAAATCGTCATTCATTAGCTAGTACAGTCAACTAGCGATTAGCATGAATGCTAAGCTAACATCAAAAATGCTACAGACACGCTGGCACGACCAGCGTCGCCATGACTGAAGCGTTTCACACGAACCAACGGCTGTCCCACGTAACTCTCACAGGCGAGGGGCACGAAAAGGTAAATATTCGCATCAAATATCGCGGATTATTTACAGACGTAGGTTCTTTAGAGTTCAGCAGAGAAAAGCTGAACAGAGGAGAAAGAATGTAACCGGTTATTTTCTTGCCCGGTGCGGGATTCGATACGGGGTGTGTACTGCACCACAAGGCGACGTCACTAACCGCTCGGCTAAAGTCTCAGACCCGTTAGCTGGGGGCTAACGTGTGTTATTAGTTGCTTCTTACCACCGCCGTCTGTCTGTACTGTCGATCCTAAGTACTTGAATTCATTATCTTCTGGGGCATCGTGTCCTCCTAAGATCAATACTAAACTAGTAAAGTTCATTATAGATAAGCAGGTATATCACATTTTGTAAAGTTACATGTTTGATCTGCCCCCAAGTATTTATCAGTTCATGTGAAGAGAATATCTCATGCTAAATGATAAAATGGCAATGAAAATTATGAGTTAGATATGACTTATCAGTTTTATCAGTTGATTTCATAACCACCGCAACTAAATTGAGTTGTTGGTGCAATTTGGCGAGTTACCAATACGATTTCAATAAATAGCTGCTAGTTTTAGGCGAGGACGCCCTCCTTCCATGTTGAAGAATACCACAGAGGGACAATTCTCTCTCTCTCTCTCTCTCTCTCTCTCTCTCTCTCTCTCTGAGTGACTGATTGTCAGGGCTGTTTAATGAGTACATTCTGTTAAGCAAATCACACACGGCATGCCACGCTGAGTGTTTTTCTGTTGTGTCTGAATCATGGTGCAGTGTGAATTTAGGAGCACTTTAACGTCATGTCATTTCATACATCTTTTTGTGTTATTCATCAAAGTTGCATCATAGTCTTCATGATGTTACATCAAGTTCCTGAAGTTTGCTGATGACACCATCCTCATTAGGCTCATCTCTGATCGGGATGAATCTGCCTACAGGTGGGAGATTGACCATCTGGTGTCCTGGTGCAACCAAAACAACTTGGAGCTCAACGCTCTAACGACAGTGGAGGTGGTGGTGAACTTCAGAAAGAACACACACACCCGCCCCCATCGCCCTGTGCGGCTCCCCTGTTGATACTGTGGTATTCTTCCGCTTCCTGGGCACCATCATCACCCAAGACCTCAAGAGGGAACTGAACATCAGCTCCCTCATAAAGAAGGCACAGCAGAAGTTGTACTTCTTGCGGCAGCAGAAGAAGTACACCCTGCCAAAGCCAATGATGGTGCATTTTTACACTGCCATCATTGAGTCCACCCTCACCTCCTCCATCACTATCTGGTATACTGCTGCCACTGCCAAGGACAAGGGCAGACTGCAGCATATCATTCGCTCAGCTGAGAGGGTGATTGGCTGCAACCTGCCAGCTCTCAAGGACCTGTAAGCCTCAAGGACACTGAGACGAGCAGGAAAGATCATAGTCGATCCTTCTCACCCAGGTCATGGTCTCTTCAAAACACCCCCCTCTGGCAAAAGGTTAAGGTCTAAAAACCAGAAAGATGCGCCCCAAGAACAGCTTCCTCCCCACAGCAGTAGGCTTTTCTGATAAGCCCCCAGACAGCCACTGACACTGACACTGCCCCCCACCCCCTTTGACCCTCTCCCCACACGACACAACAACATAGTGCAATATATATATCTATCTGCCCTACTGGGCCCTCTGTACATGGACACTGCATATAAAGCCACACTATCCTATAAATAACTCTTGTTCTACAACTTCTCATTCTGTAAATAACTTCTTATTCAAAAGACTTGTCATACTCCCGGTGTTTCTACATCATTTTACCTATTTTTATTTTGTCTTGTATTTATATTTTAATTTTATTATTCTTTTAACTTTTACCTTACTGTTGCTGTTAGTTTTCCTCTCTTACACCAACATACCAAATCAAATTCCTTGTATGTTCTTGAACTACTTGGCAATAAATATGATTTGGATTCACCCGTGTTCTTACTGTTCCAGTGTTGTAATATCTGCGGCACTGGCACGCCACGCCTGTTCCCTCGCATCTCATATATTCTCAGCTTTTAACTTGACATGGCTCTCATATGCTGCTGATTGTGCCACGTTCCCTTTGACTTTTCCAGGTTTACATTTCCATCCACCCTCTTTCAATACTCAGTTCTTTATAAGATGCTGCTACCCTGAGTCCACCGGGGCCCCTCTTACCTGGTGTTGTTTTATGGCCAAAGATACCGTTGAAGAAACAGGGCATACGGATGCTGCCCCCAATGTCCGAGCCCACTCCGATGACTGAACCTGCTCCTCCCAATATACTCCCCTCCCCACCTGGGAGACGGAGGAGAGAAAAGATGGAGAGACACCGTGATAAAGAGGGAGAACTGACATTTTAGCTGCTGACTGACATCTGTCAATACAGGACAAGTTAGACGATAAAAAAAACTACAGCTAAGACTGAACAGTTCTCATCCTGAATTCCAAAAATATTCCGGCTAACCTTAAAGGGAAAAAATCAGGACTTTATGTCTTTATGCGTGCTCAATAATCCAGGTAAGACAATCAAAGAAGGTTGAATCAGTTCATCTGGGCACAACGTGTATTGACAGAAACGTTTCATCACTCATCTACGTGACCTGTTCAGTCTCAACTGACTGCAGGTACCCCACCCTTACAAGCAATACAGTACAATACAGTCGCATAACGACAGTTGGTTCATCACCGTCTTACAATACTGTGATTGCCACATTCCCAGAATCCTCATGGCCAGTGTAACTGTAGTTAATGGTCACGCCCATATTTGCATATGAAACTGGTCGTTGATTTTGGTTGTTATGCCACTGTATTGTTCACAAGGGTGGGGATACCTGCAGTCAGTTGAGACTAAAGAGGTCTCTTAGATGAGTGATGAAACGTTTCTGTCAATACACGTGTCCAGATGAACTGATTCAACCTTCTTTGAATCAAGACTTCAAATATTCTCTCTCTCTCTCTCTCTCTCTCGCTATATATATATATATATATATATTTATATATGTTAAAGCCATAATACTGAGTAGTCTTCAATGTGTCTCTGAAATGCTGCTGAAACTGTGTGGAAAAGTGAGAAAACTTACTTCCTGGTATCACCGCATTGTGTGGGAAAATTATATATATAGATCATATCATCATCATCCTCCAACCGCAGTTGAGCACTTCTCTTAATAGATCACATTAAAACGGTGATTGATTCCCTTTAAAGACGCTAATTAAATTATCTGGCCGAATAACTAATAGATGGACCAACAGCTGCAAACCTGAGCTGCCTCCTGGTATCCTGTCCAGGTCGTACGGGTTATTGGTGATGCCGTAAAGGTGGTTGTGGGACTCGGACCACATACACAGCTCGCTGCTGTTGGTGACGCCCAGGGGAATGGCGCCCGCCCTCTTGAGAAGTGCCACCGGCGGGGCATCCGCTGTGGCTATCACCCCCTCTCTGGAGATCAGACCTGTGGTGTGGGGCATACCTGGGACACACAGGGTTGAATAATGAAATAAAGTCATGAACTGCACACTTACAAACGGAAGTCACGATTGGCAAACTGGTGTACCAATGTGACCAAAGGGGAAGTACTGGCGTTAGCAGTTTGCGGGCTGTAGGTTAGCTTGCAGGTCGTATTACCCTGAAGGCCGAAAGCCTCTTTGACCGACAGTGGGACGCCCAGTAAAGGCAGTCGATCTTCCAGCACCTCCTCCCCTCCGGTCTCCTCCTCGACCAGCTTGTCCACTTGAGCCGCCTCCTGGAGTGCAGCAGCAAACCTGAAGAGGTGGAAGAGGGAGCGGAGGTACAGGGTCAGGAAAATAACGGTGTATACAATTGTGTACGCTGTTATTCTATGATTAACGGTAATCAGTTCCCTCATCCGAAGTCTGGTGTCGACGTCAAGGTCGGGGGCAGAACCACATGTGATACCAACCGTGGTTTATCTGTTCAAATGCCCCTGTAATTCATATGATGTTGGGAAAACAAAACAAGAGTTTCAAACTAGCATCTGTGAACATAAGTGCTCTATTCACAATCACGACGATAAATCATGGGTTGCCAGACACGTTAAGTCGCCATGACCACAGTGTGAGGGAAGCATATTATTATCTCTTCATTCGTCCCGCGGGACGAATGAAGAGATTTCACTTGCTTGTTTTTTATGAAGCGAACAGATCTGTTTTGTTTTTTCTTTTAAACGTTTCGCTAGCTTACATTATCAGACTCTGTCGTGGATATATTTGTGGCTCCCCGTACTGGGTGGGATGTGTACGTTGTGCCGGTTGGGATTGCCTATATTAACACCACCTGTGTCTCGTGACCGAACTGTGCCAGAATACACGCTGAGGAAGGACGTCTTGCCTGAAACGTCCCTTGTGGCAACATTCAAAGGTCAAATTGGGGCATCTGGGTGGCGTGGCAGTCTATTTCGTTGCCTACCAACACAGGGCTCGCAGGTTTGAATCCCTGTGTTACCTGCGGTTTGGTCGGGCGTCCCTACAGACACAATTGGCCATGTCTAGGGGGGGGTATGTGTCGTTGTCGCTGCCTCCACTTACAACCTCCACTGACAGGGAGTCAGTGGAGGTTCTGGAGGACGGGAACGGGTTTGGTTGAGCAGGGGGGGCAGCAAAGTTCTGAATGTACTGGAGTTCGTTTAGGACTTTGATGACGAGCCAGAGAGAATGATGTTGCAATACTCAGTTCTGGATGTGATGACTCATACGGGATTTAATTTGATGGAGTTCAGGAGTATAACGGAGCTGAGTGTGTCAATGAGACTCCTTCGGTTTTGATGGCGGCCAGCTGATCAAGACAGGAGGAGAGTGTGTCATTACGACACTTGACAAGATCGGAGGGGTTATCAGACGGCGGGGAAGGGGAGGCAGACTGGCAAGAGAGGCAGAAAGACTGCGGTGACTGCCAGCTGGTCAGAGATGTGGAGGTTGAGGCTGGAGAGTCGATGTATTTGTGAGACCAGTGGAGCAGACCAAGCAGACCCGGCATCTAAGGCCTTCATGTCTTTGTCATGGCAATTATTTAATTCCGCTCTGACATTGAATGAGGAGCGAGACAAACATCTCTTACAGTAGGGGGCGTCCGGGTAGCGTAGTGGTCTATTCCGTTGCCTACCAACACGGGTATCGCCAGTTCGAATCCCCGTGTTACCTCCGGCTTGGTCGGAGTGGGAAGCCGGATGTGGGTATGTGTCCTGGTTGCTGCACTAGCGCCTCCTCTGTTCAGGAGGAAGGAGCAACCGGGGGGGGAATAGCGTATTCCCAGGCTATTCCCCCCAGAGCTCCCATGTGCTACGCCCCCCTGGTGAAACTCCTCACTGTCAGGTGAAAAGAAGCGGCCGGAGACTCCACATGTATGGGAGGAGGCATGTGGTAGTCTGCAGCCCTCCCCGGATCAGCAGAGGGGGTGGAGCAGTGACTGGACAGCTCAGAAGAGTGGGGTAATTGGACAATTGGGGAGAAAATCCCCCCAAAAATTTTTTCTTACAGTATTGTCACATGAATTTAATAGATGCACAAGATCAGACGCTTGAGTACGTGCCCCGGTCTCGAGCGCCCCATCTTCACACCACGCAGCAGAACAATACCCACTGCTTTGATCACAAGGATGTGTACCCAGAGTCTCTCCCTCCTCCTGTCTTGGAGGAGATAACTTATCTCGGTGAATTGTCACCCTGGTGGGTAACAGAACTTGCATATTGTTCCAAGAGGTCACCTCCCTTTGTCCTCACCTTCTGCCAGGACCCTCCAGGACCGCTTCCCATGACACTCAAAGGGCTTTCACACATTCCTCTGCTGTCAGGCTCTTACTATATTTACGAAGAAGAGGCACTTTTAACACCACTCCTGCCCTGCTAAAAGTAAGCAACAAATTGCCCTCACAGGCTTTACACACATCAACACATCCAGGCTGTCCAGGAAACCACAAGTGTACACTAGTGTCGGCCGCTGGGAAACCTCGCTGGTCCCGTTAAGGTTTAACTGTCTTGATCGAGGGCTGTTCTGCAATATTTTTATCAGGGTTTCGAAACGGCAACCCTTGATCCCGAGTTGCCTTCGATAACCTCCGCAGCAGGGGGAGGACGGAGCTGGTTAACATCAAGGACGAGGAGGGACGGGAAAGAAATCAAAAGGAGTGTTTGGGGCGTCGAAAAGGGAACGGCCAGAAAAGAAAGATCACGCCAGGCCGTGATGACCGAGACTGGATGTTGAAATTACCATATGACTGAGTTACACGCCGGTCAGACCCAAGTCTGTAGAAACATGTTCACATTTACTCATTTAGCAGATGCTTTTACCCAAATGAGTCAGCAGTCAGCAGATAAACATGCACAACAGGCCGGGTGAGACTGGAGAATATCCCTTCAGTCTTCTGGCCGTCGCTCAGCCAAGCCTCTGAGGAATGCAAGCTGGTCTGTTTTCCAGCACACAGCGACTGGACTTGATAAGCGTGGAGCAAGCTGCCTGTTTGCCAAAGGACTCTGACAAAGGTCTGGGAGGTCAACGGGACATTATGAGGAAGTACCTGGATTCACCTCTGACCCATTGACCTGCCGTAGCATTTGCTATCACATGAAACACCGTCCACATCACCATGCAAGCACGCGAACCCCCCTCCGTCCCCGTACCCGGTTTTTCTGTTCTGTCTTGTTTTGTTTCATGTTTCTGGAAAATAATAAAAATTTGAATAACAAAAAAAACAACAAAACAAAACAAAACAGGTACATCACCAGTAGTGATGCGAGTATCCTACTTAAAGACCACCTCTGGACTGAGCTAGACTTTAATTAAGTAAAGTCTTTATTGAATTAAGTGAACCTGCAACTCTGATGAAAGATCAGATTTCATGCCACCATTCTGGGACTAGATAAGAGAAGCATCGGCCCTCCTGAAGACAGCATAGACAGTATTTGATAATACACATATATAACGGTATTTGGCAAACGTCGTGAATAACAAGAGAGCATTATGGGTATGGGTATTTAAAGCAAAATGCTTTAAATAGGACACTGATACTTGCCTGTCTTTGACCACAGCATTTAGTAAAGGGTTGACCTCCTGTATTCTGTCAATGTAAGCCTGCACCACTTCCACACTGGACACCTGCACAAAGACCACCGCTTTAAAACCAGTAAAACAAGGTCGCAAGACAGGTTTCCAGTACACTACCCAACATATAACATGGGGTTTATCACCAATCAACCACTAAACAATTATAATGTAAAAACAATATCCGATATAACGGTGGTCCGCGATAAGGTCCTCAGGTACCGCCAAGTACTGCCGGTCTTCTATTCTGTCAGCTAGCTCATTACATTCACTTGTTGGTCCACTTATGTCAGCCTCCACTCAGGAGGTTTTACATCTGGACCAACAGGTGAACAGCACTCGGACCTGGGCTCCTTGACATATTCCCCACTTTTCTCCCATCCGGTCACAGAGACAGTTTTATAGCCTGATTTAGTAGAAGTTGTGTCGTTAAACAAAGCACCCTACTGATAGTCCTTGTCTATGTGTGTATGTAGAATGTGGTAGTACCTGTCTAGCTGCATGGAAGTATACAGGTATAATGTCTATACATAGGATGCATGTATCTATACCTATGTTGATGTGCAGGCTGTGGTACTTTCCTCAGTAATCAACTATCAGTGTGTCTGTCTACGGTGATAACACTTGTAATGCACTATTCGTTAAAAATTCAACATACTACACAGTGCTCAGGTGCATAAAACAAACCAAATACAACAGCGCATAAGAAGTTGAGGCACCGTGTTAAGACAAAAGGGTGTACCAAGATGAACGGAAACAAAACGCATAAAACAAAAGTGGTTAAAAAAAACAAACCTTTTAAAAATGAAGGTTTTTTTGAAAAGTGACAGTGGAGCTGACAGGTGGTGAGAGCATTCAACAGACGAGGCACCTCTCTCTCTATCTCTCTCTCTCTCTCTCTCTATCTCTATATCTGTCTAGTTATGTTTGTGTCTGTATATGTTTGACTCTATGTCCATGAAGTTGTTTCCGTTTACATCTCTATCTATCTATCTATCTATCTATCTATCTATCTATCTATCTATCTACCTACCTACCTACCTACCTACCTGTCTGTCTATCTATCTATCTATCCACCTATCTATCTATCTATCTATCTATCTATCTATCTATCTACCTACCTACCTATCTACCTACCTGTCTGTCTGTCTGTCTGTCTGTCTGTCTGTCTACCTACCTATCTATCTATCTACCTACCTACCTGTCTGTCTGTCTGTCTGTCTGTCTACCTACTTACCTACTTACCTACCTACTTACCTACCTACGTATCTATCTATCTATCTACCTATCTATCTGTCTATCTATCTGTCTATAGCGCTACGCGGTACTGGTGTCATGCATATCGGCTAACCTCTCTCCGTCGAATCTTGCGGGCCAGTCCGGTGGCGGACGTGAGGAGGAGCGGCTCCGTGGCGGGGCTCAGCCTCCTCCCGGTGGAGGCGCGCCGGGGCAAGAGGAGCTTCAGCAGCCCCAACAGCCCCATCAGCCCCGCCTGGAGAGCGTGGAAGAACCAGGCCTGCACCGTCTCAACGCCGCTCAGCGCCATGTCTGACGTAATGTGCTACGTCATGTCCGACGTCGACTGGCTCTTCTCCCAGCATGCACCGCAGTGAGGCGGTCCGTATATGTAAATGACCGCCTCTGATACGCGCTGGCGGTTTTATTTACGGGTAAAGGTTAACTAAATTAACATTTAAAAAAAAAACATGACGGATAAAAAATTAACTAAATTGAAATGTTAAAAAATGACGGGTAAAGGTTGACTGAATGAAAGCCGTGGTTCCGCCTGGGTTCATTTAGAGTGTCTGTAGCCCGCTGCTGTAATGGGCTCGTATTTGCGCGACACCGAAACACGTTTAAAAGGGAAAATTCATCACTTCTTTAAAATGAAACCGGAAATATGTCGGGGGTGTTTTTTTTTCTTGCTGCTACTTTTTATTTGTGTGTCTTGCATTATTTATGGACATGTTGAAAATGTTGCAGCAGGTTATTTTGTTGCCCGGTGCGGGATTCGATACGAAATGTACTGCACCACAAAGTGACGTCACTAACCGCTCGGCTAAAGGATCAGACCCGTTAGCTTGGGGGCTAACGTATCTTATTAGTAGTTTACACTATTCTTTCCTATTTCTTGTGTTATTACTTGTGTTGGCCCTTAAGTTGTGCTTATGTCTGTAGCAGCCCACATGCTTTACACGTTACTTATTTGGGTTGTATCTTGTGTATTGTTGTACACCTGTTTGTCCTTACCTTGGATAACTTTCCTGTTGCCTTTCACCGTGGAGCGTTGACAGCTTTCTGGTGATAATGTACCTTATATACAACTTGGAACACAAGTTTATGTGTTGTGACGTCATCTCTTGTCTTGATACTAGCCTATGGGATATTATAACGTATATCATTTCCCTTATATCAAAAGAAGAACGTTAATATGACGACGAAGCGGAAAGAGTACAATTATGTCTCCAGTGTTAAGACCCGTTACAGAAGGCTGTGCAGGGGGGGGGGGATAAAATCTCGTTTACCAAATCTATGTTGAATCATATAAATAAATAAATAAATAAATAAAATAAAGCAAACGTTAATAGTCAAGTCGATTTTTATTCGTATGGCCAAAAACCACAGTTCAGTCCCAGCGGGCTTCACAATCACATTACATTCTCCGGCAGATAAAAGCAGAACAGATATCCATGTACAACAATAGTGATCATTCTTCTTTCAGTTTATTCCGTTTCTCAGGGGTCGCCACAGCGGCTTTTATAGTTTCCACCAGGACCCTGTGGGGGGCACAGCACCAACGGTCCCGCACAGCAAAGAATCTTTGGCCCAAATATGACCCACATCTGCAGTTATCTTACGGCCCAGATTTAGTCTTGAATGACGGTGTTGACTCAGGGTGAGTGTGGCTGCCTCAACTCAGCCACACATGAGCTACACTTGGGCCACATCTGGCCCACATAGTATGTGCTTTAACCCAAGTCTTGCCCGGTTTATTACATTTGGCCCACACAACACTTGCCATAGCCCAAGTCAGGCCCGGCTTATGACATTTGGGCCACGTCTGGCCCACCCAGCAGTTGCCAGTGCGTAACTGAGCCGTAAGTACCAAAAGTGCCCCAGATTAGGCCCAAACGTGTCTGCTATCTGGGTTGTTAACCCGGGCCTTGACCTATCTGGTATGGTCTTGTCAGTCCACATACTGATTTGGAAAAATGTTACATCAGATGCCCTTCCTGACAACCACTAACCCTATGGACGGGGGCACAGGTAAAGAATCACTAACCCTATGGACGGGGGCACAGGTAGATAACCACTAACCCTATGGACGGGGGCACAGGTAAATAACCACTAACCCTATGGACGGGGGCACAGGTAAAGAACCACTATGGATGGGGGCACAGGTAAATAACCACTAACCCTATGGACGGGGGCACAGGTAAAGAATCACTAACCCTATGGACGGGGGCACAGGTAGATAACCACTAACCCTATGGACGGGGGCACAGGTAGATAACCACTAACCCTATGGACGGGGGCACAGGTAGATAACCACTAACCCTATGGACGGGGGCACAGGTAAATAACCACTAACCCTATGGACGGGGGCACAGGTAAAGAACCACTATGGATGGGGGCACAGGTAAATAACCACTAACCCTATGGACGGGGGCACAGGTAAAGAATCACTAACCCTATGGACGGGGGCACAGGTAGATAACCACTAACCCTATGGACGGGGGCACAGGTAGATAACCACTAACCCTATGGACGGGGGCACAGGTAGATAACCACTAACCCTATGGACGGGGGCACAGGTAAATAACCACTAACCCTATGGACGGGGGCACGGGTAAAGAACCACTATGGATGGGAGCACAGGTAAATAACCACTAACCCTATGGACGGGGGCAGAGGTAAAGAATCACTATGGATGGGAGCACAGGTAAATAACCACTAACCCTATGGACGGGGGCAGAGGTAAAGAATCACTAACCCTATGGACGGGGGCAGAGGTAATGAATAACTATGGATGGGGGCACAAGGTAAAGAACCACTAACCCTATGGACGGGGGCACAGGTAAAGTGCTGGATGTCATCCCAGTCTTCATGGGCCTGTCGCTAAACTTTTAAAACTGGTCTAAAGTTCGTAACTTTCCAATATGCATGCCAAGAGTTCTGTATATTAATGTGCAGCAAGAACATGAAACAGTGTTGATTTGTCTTTCATCTGTTGCAACTTTTGTACGACGTGACTCTAGGTTAGCGCAAATAAGCAGTCATAGCCGAGCAGTGTTTGTGTGGAGGGCGCTGTGTGGCAATCCCAGGTTGGGGGATTTAAGAACATTTTGACATTTATGACTGATGTTGGAGCAAAAATGTATTTTTTTTTCACCATAAACTGTTGTGCAGTGGGCCACTTACCCCACTCTTCCCAGCCGTCCCGGTCACTGCTCCACCCCCTCTGCCGATCCGGGGAGGGCTGCAGCCTACCACATGCCTCCTCCCATACACGTGGAGTCGCCAGCCGCTTCTTTTCACCTGACGGTGAGGAGTTTCACCGGGGGGGATGCAGCGTGTGGGAGGATCACGCTATTCCCCCCAGTTCCACTGCCTCCTCAAACAGACACCGACCAGAGGAGGCGCTAGTTCAGCGACCGGGACACATACGCACGTCCGGCTTCCCACCCGCAGACACGGCCAATTGTGTCTGTAGGGACGCCCGACCAAGCCGGAGGTACCGCGGGGATTCGAACCGGCGAGCCCCGTGTTGCATGGTTGAGCCTTTTAACAGAATGGATTTGCTTTATTCTAGAGATGTTGAACCGATAACAGATGTCAGTATATGTATGTATGTATGTATGTCCATATGTGCTTTACTGTGTATGCAGTAATTCCAAATGTCACTTATTCATTTGCAGGGGCTATTGCTCTCATGCTGACTGCCACTCAGCAGGCAGGTAAGACAAGCATTTCTATTAAATTTGAATCATTAACCTTATTTATCTGTTCATTTTTTATTTAGTTCAATGTGGTGTGATGTAGTTCATTTTGCACAAGGATATGATCTTGAAACAACGGATCCTCCTGCAGTTGTAGAAACAGTGATGATATAAAATGATTAAGATCACACTGCGTTGCCACACGCTGTGTTACAGGTATGAGAAAGTGAGAAATGGGGAAATAGTGTGTATGTTAGTGAAGGTTTGACTGTTAAAAAAGAAAGGCAAAAGAGTCAACGTGCGGAGTGAAAATAAGAAATGCATGTGATGCAGTATAACATCCCCAGATCTTTGTAATCCATGTGTACCAGACTGACTGGGGCTGGAGAACAATGTGACAATATTGTTGTCTAATAGATAATAGCGACTGATAATAGAGAAGAATAAAGTGTGGGCCCCATTTGAAAAGTAAAACAACCTGCCGTTGCTTGGCCAACAGAACGGTTTTTTTCTTCAGAATAACGCAGTAACTAGATGTGACCACACGGTGGCAGCATTGATCGAATGTGTGGCGCTGTCCTATTAAATCAAAGGGAAAAAGGAGAGAGAGAAAAAGCCACTGCGGTGCGGATCAGTGGGTTGGTGGCGAACCCAGATTATCTGTTTCTTCTTCCTCTGACTCGTCCATCTTTCTGTATGACCGTTATTCTACCCACATCTCAAATAATCGAATAAACCGCATGGCACATAATCTCACTTACCCTCATTTGGGTAGCACTAGCTGTGTTTCAATACCTTTTTTTTTTGCGATTTTGAAGTTTCGCATTAGAAAAGGTTTGTGGAGACGGCAAAACTTCCTCAATTTCGCAAAAAAAATAAAAAATAAAAGTTTTTACGCTCTCTTGATGTGGTTTTTGCCTCTCTCGGAAGAGAGTTAATGCGCTTTGCCGAATAAATTCTGACTCGCACATTAACGCACATTACTGATCAGCTGTTTCCGGTTTCCGGTTCTTCCCGGATATTACCATAGCGCACATTTCTTTGTCTTCGTCTCCGGACAGCATGAAACGTGGCCAATAATAGCCACTGGTGGGCTGTCAGGGCCACCAGGGCCTTCTCTGATGGCCCTGTCAAAATAAAAATAGTTAAATTGAAGTGTGTCTGAATTAGTTGGGGCAGAGCAGGAATTTCCTACGTCATCTAAACGCGCCACAGCTTCTTGGGCCAGCACTAGTGATATAGCTAGGCCGGGGCGACCGGGTCGCGTAGTAGTCTATTCTGTTGCCTACCAACACGGGGATCGCCGGTTCGAATCCCCGTGTTGCCTCCGGCCAACACATTCTCACTCCCTAGGCGTCATTTTCTGTAGATTAGTCAAGTTCCTTATGCGTCAGCATATGGCGCTTTTCACCCACCCTGGGCTTCCATTTCTGAAGCCCGGAGCAGTGGTCGAATTTAGACGGAAACGCGCATGCGCCCTGCTCCGGTTGCTCACGCATACTCGTGTGCTATTGTACTCGCGCACGTCACAGCAACACAACAAACAGTCATTGAAAACCGACTAACAGTGTCCAAAATTCCTCAACACTTCGTTGCTTCAGTGAATCAGGTCTTAACATATAAACAAAAGCACCGAGATTATCCGAGGAGCGCAGATAGTTTATGTTTACCGGTGTTTTCAAAGCCATGCATCCACACGCCAACGCCTTCTGAGGAAAAGACCAAAATAATCGATCGACGAACGAAAACAGGAAATATGATGGGGTCGTGAATTACCGCCCCACTGTTACGTTTCCAAAGCTAACCTAATCTATTTTGTTGTCATTCAATCGTTATCCCAATTAATAATGTCAGTAGACTGTAGTATCGTTCAATGCAGCGATAATTCACGAACCCATCATGTTTCCTGTTTTCGTTCGGCGATCGACTATTTTGGTCTTTTCCCTGAAGGCATTGACGAGCTGTTGAACTCCGGATGCGTGGCTTTGAAAACACCGGTAAAAATAAACTATCTGTGCTCCTCGGATAATCTCGGCGCTTTTGTTTATATGTTAAGACCTGATTCACTAAAGCAACGACGTGTTGAGGAATTTTGGACACTGTTAGTCGGTTTTCAATGACTGTTTGTTGTGTTCCTGTCACATGCCCCCAAAAAGGCTAGCAATTAGCCATGTTAGCAATTTAGCTAGCGGTGGCTAGCGGGTGACCCGTTCGTCTGGAATACTTTATCTCCCGTCATAGGTTTCTAATAGGGATTATACCACAACACACCGTAAATTGATTTTACTCTGGAATTCTCCTTTAACGGGTGTTGCGCCCCCTTTTTAGCCAATGCACTGCACTGGCACGCTGGGACTTGGGAGTTTACCCCCCCTGATGTGGTACCTGCAGCTACCTACCGGTAAACAAACCTTATTTTGATTAACGTTAAATAAACCGCATGGCTGGAATTTACAATCACCCTCTATCACTACTTAGACCTCAAACCTAATAATGTGACACATAAGCTATCAAGCGTCGCCTCACCTTCAGAATCCATCTTGCCAACGAAACGGAAACAGGAACAGGAAGTCTTTTTATATGTGCGTGGGGTTTTTTTGGGGGGGGGAGTAAATATCATATAACGTTAGTTATTATAAAGATAAGGTAAATATAGACACCAGATGTCGAATTATTATATAAGGACCGGAGGAGAAGTGTCATTTTATTATGCAAGAAAAACAGAATTACAAAGACAATGTAAAGGCCTACAGATTTATTCAGCATTATTTGGAAATGCTTGATTCTGATTGGCTGGGAGGGTGTACGAACACGGTTACAATGTAGCCTACATGTCCCATTTACCTCATAATTTCATTGGGCAGTGTAACTGGAGATATGAATATCTAAAATAGTTGATACTGCGCCCTCTAGCGACACACTGGTAGGCTAAAGCGCAATGATGACTAGTGGACTGAAGACGATTATGGGACTGCCTGTTCGGACGGTGTTTCGCACGCAAGAGTTATTCGATTTGTGTGCCGGGGCGGTCCGCTGCAAAGGCGGCTCTTAACTATACCCCAAACCCAGCCTGTGGACCGCCCTGGCATCCAAACGGAGTGTATCTTGTGCGCCAAACACCCGATAGGCTAACATGTTGCGTAACGTTATACAAATGCGAAAAAGTGAGCAAGGAAATAAAGCTGCAGTTCTTTCCCTTCTCGTTGGCATCTCCACAATGTCACCAAACCACATATTATGCGCCGCAATTTATCATTTTTATGAATTTTACTCTTGGGAAGCTTGGACATAGCAACAGTAAATACGGGAGGCGGGGTTGATTGATTGATTGATTAACTGACTGATTGATTTTTCACACATGTATGTAGCCAAACCAAAAAAGGCCAGTATTATGGTGAAATAGCAAGGCATACTTTTAATAGCAATAGCCTACATTTCCGATCAAGAAATCAGTGCATAAGCCCTAGTGCGTGCAAGGAATCGCTATCTAGCGACCCTCGGAGCAGTGCGCATGCGCGTTTCCGTCTAAATTAGACCGCTGCTCAGGGCTTCAGAAAGTGGAAGCCCAGGGTGGGTGAATAGCGTCATATGCTGACGCATGAGGAACCTGACTAATGTGCAGAAAATGACGCCTAGGGAGTGAGAATGTGTTGCTCCGCCTTAGTCGGGCGTCCCTGCAGACACAACTGGCCTCTGCAGGGGGAAGCCGGGTTGTGGGTATGTGTCCTGATCGTTGCACTGGCGTGTAGGTTGGTCTGGCTGGTTTTTAAGATGGCCTTGTTTGGGTTCATGTTCCCCATGTTCAGGCCGGGGTCTCTGTGTCTGGAGAGTCACGCATAATGAGATGGAAACGGGACAAAGGAGGTTTATGTCGTCGTTGTGTTTGATGGAAAAGGCCGCAGCGGTGTGTGCGTGTGTGTGCGCGCGCGCGCGTGCAAAGTGGAGTCAATCATTATGATTGACAAAATGGTGGCACCTCCCAGTCGGTTTATTGATTGACGTGTCTGTTTCCTGTGGGTCAGCACTGTGTCAGCTTTGGCCCCGTCCAGCCAATACACAAAGAGCTGCAGGACGACGCGCCGCCGTCACAAATTAACCCTTTCCAGTTTGGAAGCGAAGGGGGGCTTGACGTCACAGACGCGAGAGGGGAGAGAGGAGCGCACGTGAAGGGTGAACCCTCCCCACACTCCGCCCAGGAAGATACGGGACGTGTAGGGACAGGAATGGGAATTTCTGTCTGAAGACAAACAGCGGAGTGTGTGTGTGTGTGTGGGGGGGGGGGGTAGGAGGGCCGCTGGTCTTTTACCGAACTGGCTGCTGGTCTCTCTTCCGTACAAGTGCGTTATTTTGAGATTCTCAGGTGTGTTTTTATTTTCCAACGCGTGCACCGACGTGTTCTCTGTCTATTCGAATGCTTTTGTGCATGCTGCAAGACCCCGCGGTGAAGCGATAAGACACACGCACACACGCACACACACACACACACACACACACACACACACACACACAACAATAGAGGATGTCCTATGGGCTCTCTCTCTCTCTCTCTCTCTCTCTCTCTCTCTCCCACTCCCTCTCCCACTCTGTCTCTCTCTCACTCTGTCTCTCCCTCTCCCTCCCTCTCCCTCTCCCTCCCTCTCCCTCTCCCACTCTGTCTCTCTCTCACTCTGTCTCTCCCTCTCTCTCCCTCTCCCACTCTGTCTCTCTCTCACTCTGTCTCTCCCTCTCCCTCTCCCACTCTGTCTCTCTCTCACTCTCTCTCCCTCTCTCTCCCTCTCCCACTCTGTCTCTCTCTCACTCTGTCTCTCCCTCTCCCACTCTGTCTCTCTCTCACTCTGTCTCTCCCTCCCTCTCTCTCCCTCTCCCACTCTGTCTCTCTCTCACTCTGTCTCTCCCTCTCTCCCACTCTGTCTCTCTCCCACTCTGTCTCTCTCTCACTCTGTCTCTCCCTCTCTCTCTCTCTCTCTCTCACTGTCTCTCCCTCTCTCTCCCACTCTGTCTCTCTCTCACTCTGTCTCTCCCTCTCTCTCCCTCTCCCTCTCCCACTCTGTCTCGCTCTCTCTCTGTCTCTGTCTCTCTCTCCCTCTCTCTCCCTCTCTCTCTCACTGTCTCTCCCTCTCTCTCCCTCTCTCTCCCTCTCTCCCACTCTGTCTCTCTCCCACTCTGTCTCTCTCTCACTCTGTCTCTCCCTCTCTCTCTCACTGTCTCTCCCTCTCTCTCCCACTCTGTCCCTCTCTCTCCCTCTCTCTCCCTCTCCCTCCCCCACTCTGTCTCTCTCTCTCTCTCTCTGTCGCTGTCTCTCTCTCCCTCTCTTGATTTCTCTCTTTCAGTTCTTATGGGATAGACACCACAGCACCAGTGCCGCCCCCCCCCCAGCTCATTATTCTGACTTTCACACTGCAGTCAAAACAGAACACTACCACCCCCATTTCAGCAACTTCCTCCACCTTCACCTCCACCCATATAATGGATGAGATTTGGGCCGGCCTCCCAAAATTTGGGCTAATGCCTGCAACTGTGCAGCTGACTTGTCTGTCTGCGTGGTGCGTTGTGGTGATACTTGTTGTAGTAGAGGCAACGTAATACATTATGCAGGCACTTCATTTGTCTAATGACATCTGCTGGTTGGAGGCTTCCTCTAAGTGGATTGTCATTTACTTTACTGTTCCCTTTGGACGGGGCTGTCCCGCCGAGCCACTTTCCCGAAACCCCTCCCCCTCCTCCTACTGCCCCCCTGTGAGTAATGAGGGGTAATAAGTCGGTCCCCCTGGAGGTGGGGGGGGGGAGCAGGGCCAGGTGTGTCTGTTTATGTGTGTGTTCATGTTTCTCGTGTGTGTGTGTGTGTGTGTGTGTGTGTGTGTGTGTGTGTGTGTGTGTGTGTGTGTGTAGATTGTTATATCTCTACAGGCAGCTACCCCCACTACCACCATCATCTCCACTGGTCCATTTGGCAGTAGTCTCCCAGTAAACGTGTGTGTGTGTGTGTGGGGAGGGGGGGGGGGTTGAACATGTGGTATCCCTCCTCTCCCCCTCCTCCTCTGGGGTTTGACGGGCACGTGCAACAGCTGGTGTGCCCCAAACCCAATTAGAGGCCCCGGGCCCCCCGCCGGGGCCCCCGGAGACCGCCTGCGAGCTGCCGCAGAGGAGCCGGTGTGGATACGACGTGGGATGGTTTCGCCTTCACAAGGTAATGGGGAGGGTGGGGGGAGGGGAGGGGAGGGGGGGGCAGCGGGAGGACCGGGTCGGGGTCACGATATGGATTTTTGCCCAGCTCACATTGGGTTCAATAGGATAAATTGGGATATCCTGCAAAACAAAAAACAAAAAAAAACCCTGAAAGTACAATATAGAACAAACCACGAGCTCCGTCATTTCATATGGGGAAAAGATCAAACAATAGAACAAATAAAGATCAAAGTCATCATTGTTGGTTTATCAAAGGGAATAATTAATTTATTCATTAATGTCTGACGTTCAACGTAGCACTTTAAAGTCCGTGCGAAACATCGTATCTTGCTAAATGGAGTGTGACGTATTTCAAAGTGAAGCAGGGTACGAGGGGGGCGGGACTAATCGTAGGGAAGGGTGTGATTTGATTGGACGGTGAGAAACGTTCGACGATATTATCGGTTGGAATGTTTGTGGCGCGGTGACACAATCGCCCAAATTTGGCTGTTGTAGAGCAGTGTTTCTCAACCGGGGGTCCGCGGACCCCTAGTGGTCCGTGGTGTAATTGCAAGGGGTCCGTGAAAATAAAATATCTTTAAGAAAAAAGATCCTGTGACATTTATAGAAATAGGATTATTTTACTCCAATGTGACTGAGACCTTTATCTACCTAAACTATAAAGGGTAAAGGGACTTTTCTCTCTAATTACATCTGTTTCACAAGTGTAATCTATTGTATTTTAATAAGAGATCTCGCTCCCGTTTGCATTGTTAAAAGTTACTGCATAACAATTCTGTTGTTACATATATCTGAAAGTTACTGAATACATATTCTGTTTTGTTACATATATCTGAAAGTTACTGAATACATATTCTGTTTAGTTACATATATCTGAAAGTTACTGAATACATATTCTGTTTAGTTACATATATCTGAAAGATACTGCATAAGAATTCTGCTTTGTTACATATATCTGAAAGTTACTGAATACATATTCTGTTTAGTTACATATATCTGAAAGTTACTGAATACATATTCTATTTAGTTACATATATCTGAAAGTTACTGAATACATATTCTGTTTTGTTACATATATCTGAAAGTTACTGAATACATATTCTGTTTAGTTACATATATCTGAAAGTTACTGAATACATATTCTGTTTTGTTACATATATCTGAAATTTACTGAATACATATTCTGTTTTGTTACATATATCTGAAAGTTACTGATCAAAAATATGCAGGGGGTCCAGGACCCCAGAAAGGTTGAGAACCACTGTTCTAGAGGACGTCAAGGTGACTAGAGATGTGAAAGAAGGAATGTTTTGTGGTGGGGGGGGTTTCTTGGCATTAATTTTTTTTAATAGGTGCATAATTTGACGTGGAAATTAGCTAACAAGGTAAAAAAAAACAAAAAACCCGCAATTTTCATTTACACGCTGGCCTCAAAGTTTTGAATTAAACAATCGAAACGCTGTCAAATGACTGAAATGTGAATATTTGCTTTTAGAATCAGAATCATGTTTGTTGGCTGTGTGGGTTTGCACATACGTGGAATGTGACCCCGGTTTTGTGGCTCTCTCGGGGTACTTTACATAGAATAACAACACTGCAACACAACAATCTTCAGATGTATACACAAGGGTTGACTTATACAGGCGACATAAGAGGTGATAAGGTGCAGTGGTGCAGAGAATATATCAGAGATGATGAGATAGATGTTAGCAGGTTACTTACACACATGCCTGAGGTAGATGGACATGACAGAGTACCAGTATATGTACAATATACAGTACAGTATATACAACATGTACAGTGCAGTATATACAACATGTACAGTGCAGTATATACAACATGGCTGGAATCATTTGACAGTGTTAAGCTTTAATTTGTCCACATAGTTAATCAAGTTAAAAGGATTAGGACAGCTAAATACACACACACACATATATATATATATATATATATATATATATATATATATATATATATGTGTGTGTGTGTGTGTGGGGGGGGGTATTTGCTCTACTCATGGCCTCTCGTGGATCTATACGGGTCCTTTATTTTCATCAGTCAGATTCTGTCTTATATTGATCCTGTCCATGTGAGAACAGGAGATCAGGTGTGAGCAGCGCTGCACAGACGTGTGTTATTGATTTCCTATTCCAACCTTTCAGCAGGAGGCCCCAATGAGAGACCAGGCGTCCTGCCGGGTCGACCGCTGCTCATTAAAACACACTTCTGTTACTGGCATGAGAGAGACGCTCAGTTGATTTGGGCCAAAGTTTTGCTTTCAGAAACTTTTAAAGCAACCAGTTCTTCTATAACTGAAGAGATCTTACATGTCACCATTAGAGGACTTAGTAGTCAGGATGGTCATGTAACTGAGCTATGTGTAGAACCTCAGTTATGATGAGATATCTCACATGTCACCATTAGAGGACTCAGTAGTCAGATGGTCATGTAACTGAGCTATGTGGTAGAACCTCAGTTATGATGAGATATCTCACATGTCATCATTAGAGGACTTAGTAGTCAGGATGGTCATGTTAACTGAGCTATGTGGTAGAACCTCAGTCATGATGAGATATCTTACATGTCACCATAGAGGACTCAGTAGTCAGGATGGTCATGTAACTGAGCTACGTGGTAGAACCTCAGTTATGATGAGATATCTCACATGTCATCATCAGAGGACTCAGTAGTCAGGATGGTCATGTAACTTAGCTACATGGTAGAACCTCAGTCATGATGAGATATCTCACATGTCACCATTAGAGGACTTAGTAGTCAGGATGGTCATGTAACTGAGCTACGTGGTAGAACCTCAGTTATGATGAGATATCTCACATGTCACCATTAGAGGACTTAGTAGTCAGGATGGTCATGTAACTGAGCTACGTGGTAGAACCTCAGTTATGATGAGATATCTCACATGTCACCATTAGAGGACTCAGTAGTCAGGATGGTCATGTAACTGAGCTATGTGGTCGAACCTCAGTCATGATGAGATATCTTACATGTCACCATTAGAGGACTCAGTAGTCAGGATGGTCATGTAACTGAGCTACGTGGTAGAACCTCAGTTATGATGAGATATCTCACATGTCACCATTAGAGGACTTAGTAGTCAGGATGGTCATGTAACTGAGCTACGTGTAGAACCTCAGTTATGATGAGATATCTCACATGTCACCATTAGAGGACTCAGTAGTCAGGATGGTCATGTAACTGAGCTACTGTGGTAGAACCTCAGTTATGATGAGATATCTCACATGTCACCATTAGAGGACTCAGTAGTCAGGATGGTCATGTAACTGAGCTATGTGTAGAACCTCAGTTATGATGAGATATCTCACATGTCACCATTAGAGGACTTAGTAGTCAGGATGGTCATGTAACTGAGCTATGTGGTAGAACCTCAGTTATGATGAGATATCTCACATGTCACCATTAGAGACTCAGTAGTCAGGATGGTCATGTAACTGAGCTATGTGGTAGAACCTCAGTTATGATGAGATATCTCACATGTCATCATTAGAGGACTTAGTATCAGG
>NC_079230.1:28042588-28050088 GCF_029633865.1 Lampris incognitus
CACACACAACTCACTTTCCATGAAGAGTCAGTTAGGGTAGTCGGTAACAAAACGCTTCCAGAAATTTCTCTGCAATAATAACAATAAATGGTTTTGCATCCAAACATCTAGGAATTGGCACAGAAAGGGACGTAGTTTGCATTGTACTTGGTTGTTGTTGTTGTTGTTGTTTGGTGGTATTGTAGTTGACTGTTTATTCAGCTGACACTTCCAGTATGGCCGAGGATGAATTTCCAATAGGACGCACAACTCTGCAGGGTTCATGCCAGTCCAGGTGGTTGTTCACTTCCTCTGAGCCCGCCACCAATTCCTTGACCAAACGCATGTGGCATCTGTGATAACAGACCTATCTGACAGTCTGATCCACCCAGGTGATATTCAGGATGTTCCGGTGGAGGACGGTGACGTGGTTTTGCAAACCGACACTCCAAACAGCGGCGCTCAGGTGGCGACCCACATGGTGTCTTATTCTGTAAGCGATCCGGTCAGACCCATAGCACACATTGGTTTTTATAAGGCACAGATCCATTTATTCACATCAAATATTCCCAACAAATTATTTTTATAATAATAATTTTTAATTTGCACAGCGCTTTTCTAAATACTCAAAAATACGTATGCAAATACTTTACACGTGTTAAAATAAACATAAAAGCAACACACCAAAAACATGAAACGCACAACAATAATCACACATTAAAAGCAATTCTGAAGAGGTGAGTTGTGATTAATGATGTGAACGTGGACAGATCGGTGCAGTCTCTTGATGTGTTTGGGGAGGGGGTTCCAGAGGGAGGGGCAGCTATGGAGAAGGCTGTGTCACCCCAGGTCCGGTGCTTGGTCCTTTGTGGTGGAGACAGGAGGTTGGCATCAGAGGAGCGAAGGCTGCGGGAAGGAGTATGGTAGGTCAGTGAGGGAGGAGGGGGCCTGGTTATGGAGGGCTTTGTGAGTGAGGAGAAGGACTTTGAATTGGATGTGTTGTGGGACAGGGAGCCAGTGGAGGTTCTGGAGGACAGGGGTGATGTGGTCACGTGAGCAGGAGTGGGTGAGAAGGTGAGCAGCAGAGTTCTGGTATATATTGGAGTTTGTTCAGGACTTTGGATGATGAGGTGTAGAGAATGCTGTTGCAGTAGTCAAGCCATGGATCAAAGATTCAGCAACAGAGAAAGAGGGTGATGGGCGGAGGAGAGCTATGTTTTATAGGTGGAAAAGGGCACTTCTGCTGATTTGATTGACATGGTGTTCAAACGAGAGGTTGCTGTCAAATGTTTCCAAGGTTAAGGATGTGTGGGGAGGGAGACGGAGTGGCGTTATTGGTGGTGAGGCAGAAGTTGTGAGTGGTTTTGGTAAGGGATTTGGGGCCGATGATGATCATGTCATATTTATCACAATTTAGTTTGAGGAAGTTGGCTTGCATCCATGTTTTAATTTCAGCGAGACAGTTGGTTAGACTGTAGTAAGTTATGGTGGTGATGGATTTAGTGGAGATGTAGGACTGGACATCACCAGCATAACAGTGGAATTGGAGACCATGATGACATATGATGTTACCAAAGGGGAGTATGTAAAAGATGAACAGGAGAGGACCAAGTACCAAACCCTGGGGGACGCCTTGGGACAGAGTAGCGATGAAGGAGGTGCAGTTGTTGATTCTGATGAACTGTTGTCTGTTTGTGAGATATGACTTGAGCCACGAGAGTGTGTGGTACTGGTGATGTTGAGGGGGGATTCAAGGTGGGAGAGAAGAACGGTGTTGTTGATGGTATCAAAAGCTGCAGTGAGGTTGAGGAGGATGAGAATGCTGAGGTGGCCAGAGTCTGTGGAGAGGAGGAGGTCATTGGTGACTTTAAGGAGGGCTGTTTCTGTGCTGTGCTGTTTCTGAGCTGTGCTGTGGGTGGAAACCATATTGAAATGGGTGGAAATGGCCATTTGAGATGAGGTGAACTTTGAGTGGGGAGACAACCACACGTTCCAGTATTTTTGTCAGAAAGGGGAGATTGGAAATAGGCTGGAAATTGCTCATGATACCAGGATTTATTCCAGGTTTTTTGAGGTTGGGGGTGACAGCAGCCAGTTTAAGTGTATGGGGGACTGAACCAGAGCTGAAGGAGGAGTTAATGATTTCTGTGATGAGTGAGGAGATAGCTGGGAGACAGTCCTTAACAAGATTGGATGGGATCCAGAACACAAGTGGAGCTTCTCATTCCTGCCATAAAGTTGGATAGCTCCATTGGAGACGCAGGGGAGAACTTTTAACAGGGGCTGCATGGTAAAAAGGGGGTGGGGATTTGAGAGGGTGGGGGAGGTTGTCAAGTTGCTGTAGACTGTGTCAATTTTAGTTTGGAAAAGTGAAAGGAAAGAGTTGTACTTGTTTACTGTGAAGGAACTGGTGGTATTTTCACTGGGTTTGAGAAGTTTGTTTATTGTGGAAAAGCGAGCCTTGGGATTGGTGGAACCAGAGTGTATGAGGTGTGAGTAATAGGTGGACCAGGCTGTGTATAGTTGAAGGTAGTCTGTGTGGGCTTGGAGATGCACCGTTAAACCAGTTTTCTTGCGAGGTCTTTTGAGTTGGCGCTTAATGGATTTCCTTTGATGGCGTTCAGGAGTGTACAAGGGAGCTGAGTGTGTGAACGGGACTATTTTGGTTTTAATGGGGGGCAGCTGATCAAGACAGGAGGAGAGTGTGTCATTATAATACCTGACAAGATCGGAGGGATTATCAGGCAGCAGGGGAGGGGAGGCAGACATTTTACTGACAAGAGAGGCAGAAAGAGCTGAGGGGGAGGCAGATTTGAGTTTTCTGAAGGATGTTATGTATTTGAATTTTGGGATGGGGGTAGGGATGTCACTGTCCATGGTGGTTTACAGGTGGTCAGAGATATTGAGGTTGAGGCATATTGGTTGTATTGGCTCTGTTACTAGTTGCTAGCAAAACACCAACTTGGCAGACATTACATGAGGCTGTCGGGCTGCTTTCATTTTCCAGTTTAAAGTAGTTCCACACTTCAAAATTGACAATTTCAACCGTTTACAGTTAAGAAAAAGGAGACACAAAAGATCGACAACAAAGCAAAGCTGGCACCATTAGGATGGGAGCTGGAGCCAGCTGTGTGAAGTAACAGCGGGAGATGAATGGCGGGAGGTTCCCACCATGGAGGGACGTCTGAGATACCATCAGCTGTTAAGTCGTTCTCCTTCTGCAGTGCTGGTGTTGCGTCGGCAATGATGAATTTGAGGCTTGATGGAGAAAAACAGAGAGACCTCGATTATCCTCATAACCAGGACGGTTTTGGATTTATTCTTCATCTGTTGTGCAAATACAGAGGACTAGATTACGGCGTCTGAGGGAAAGTTTCCTAAAACTAACAACTAGCGTTGAAGCTATTAGTCAGTTTAATTAATTTAAAGAAAATAATCATAAGCTGCAGCCCTACTAACAGCCAGAGTGAGCCCTCTCCATCATGTTTGCTGCTGTATTAAAATGGTTTGGTCTGGAAAATGGATGTGAAATGGTCATATTTGGCTATATTGGGCTGCGTTATGTCATATTGGGCGATATTGGGTCACAAAGAGCCATATAAGGCCCTAATGGGTCATATTGGGGCACATCAGAATCATGTTTATTGGCCATGTAGGTTTGCACCTCCATGGAATTTGAATCCGGTTTCGTGGCTCTCTCAGTGTACCTAACATAGAATAACAACACAACACAACACAACACCACAGAGCCATATAGGCCCCTAATGGGTCATATTGGATCACATAGAGCCGTAGAGGGCCCTAATGGGTCATATTGGGTCACATAGAGCCATATAGGGCTCTAATGGGTCATATTTGGTCACATAGGGCCCTAATGGGTCATATTGGATCACATAGGGCCATATAGGGCCCTAATGGGTCATATTGGGTCACATAGGGCCCTAATGGGTCATATTGGATCACATAGGGCCTTAATGGGTCATATTGGGTCACATAGGGCCCTAATGGGTCACATTGGTCACATAGGGCCATATTGGCCCTGCTGTCTTTGAAAATGGCTTGTTGTGATGTAAAGCTGCTACTGGGAAAATGGACTTCAGCACTGGAAAATGGCACAAGCCTTCTGCTCCTTGGATGGCCAATGAGCATGCAAATGTCACTGTGTTTATTGCCAACCTGTTGCGATGCCTCATGGGTTTTGATTGGCCCACCCTTTTTATAACGCCGCATAAATGCAAATTTGTTATCGTGGCTATCGGTGTCATGCAAACTATAAAAGTTAGGCTGACGGCACTCTTGTGATATAATCACTTCCCAAATGGATAACGGTCTGTTTTTCTCACTGTATCCTGGTTTTCAAATGCTCATTTAAAACGGCTCTGCTGTATGTATGAAAATCCATCCAGGGCATGTTTGATAGCCTTTGAATTTTAGCTGTGTCCTGCACCATCTCAGCCAAATACAAACCTGTTTTTTGGGGGGGGATAAAAAAACAGTCATACACTCTTTGTCGGGCCTGGTAGTGAGTCCCGTGTGCTTGTAGAAAGATGGGCTCCCTGCCATTTGTCTTCTGTTGTTGAAATGAAAGTCCTCAGTGTAGATGAATGGAGGCTCCATTTCTCCGGTGTGCTATTGTGCAATCCTGCAAAAAAGGAGGCAGAAAGAAGGAAAAGGAGCATGCGTGTCAAGACAGATCCTTCAGGTGCTGTTTTTCATCTTTCTTTTTAATATCCTTCAAAGGAAAAGTCCTGCTGCCTTGTGTGTGTGTGCATGTTACCCCTCCCTTGGATGTGTCCCTGTTTGTCTTCAGGTCTAGTTTAAGTCTAATGGAGGAAGGTCGGTCGAAATGCAATGGAGCCATAAAATCCCTACTAAACCGCTGTCACGCCGTTTAATCAGAATGATAGAAGAGAGGCTAGTTGTAGTTTTTCAGTCACCCATAATGTTTGGATGTTGCATACTCACCCATCAGTAATGTTTCAAAAGAATTTAACCCAACCTAGCCGCAAGTGAAACGGCCAACATTTTCAACATTATCTATCTGTCCATCTGTAAATAAATGTTGAAGGGATGGCACTCCGATTGCATTCCCTATAACAGCTGTATGTGGTGTTGTTAGTTGCATTTTCTTACACAGTGTAATAACTTTGTTTATACAGCACTTTTCTAAAACAATGTTTCAAAGTGGTTTACAAAGAAATAAAACCAGACAAGCCAAAAATAAAAATAAGACCAAATAAGTAAGAGTAAAAATAAAAAAACAAAACCGTATGAATAAATGTCTGTGAACGTTCTCATTCATCCAGGTCATAGTTATCCAAAGGAATTGAATCAAGTGCAACTGGACTTGGTTATATATCCATGAATAAATATCCGTATGAATCCGTATGAATATCCGTATAATAAATAAACACATATCAAACATTTGTAAAAGCTTTCATAAAACGAAAAGTTCTGAGATGAGATTTAAAGGAAGCTAGAGACTTGGATTGTCTTAGTTCAATAGGAAGAGAGTTTCATAGTGTGGGGGTTTGAACAGCAAAAGCCCCATCACCCTTTGTAGCAAACCAAGACCTGGGAATAACCAGTAGGGCCCCATCGGCGGATCTTAATGGTCAAGAGGGTGTATACCAGGTCAATAAATCACAAATGTATGTAGGAGCAAGACCGTTTAAGGCCTTAAAAGTGAGCAATAAATTTTTAAAATCAATACAAAATATAACGGAGCCAGTGTAGGGAGGCAAGCACAGGAGGGATACGGTTATGCCCCTTTGTCCCGGTAATGAGTCAAGCAGTGATGTTTTGTACCAACTGCAGACGGTGGAGGGAGCCCTTGCTGATACCTGAGTAAAGTAGGTTTCAATATTGATGCTGAGAAAAGCATGTACAACTTTTTGCAGATCAGCAATTGATAAAAATTACCTAATTTTGGAGATTACCTTGAGCTGGAGAAAGCATGACTTAACAACATGTTTCATTTGATTATCAAAACCGAGGTTAGCATTGAATATTTGATTCCTAGCAGCCTGCTTAAGACTACGTGACAGACCACCAAGATTAGTACCAAAAGGGCTGATGAAATTTGGGGAACAGAATAGAATGACCTCAGACTTAACATCATTGTGAGTTGTGAGATTTGCTAGGGCACTAGGATCCGTGGGTTTTAGTGGCATGTATAACTGAGTGTCGTCAGCATAAAAATGGTAAACACATCGTGATTTTTAATGATCTGGCTAAGGGGCAGCATGTATATAGAAAACCGAAGGGGGGCAAGAACTGTGCCTTGAGGGACACCACAACTCAACTGAGCCATTGAGGAAGTAGAGTTGCAAAGAACAACAGAAAAAGTTCTGTTGGTGAGGTAAGAGCACAATAAACTAAGAGCTGAGCCCTTGACGCCAACCCAAGTCTCTAAGTGATGTAAGATGATGCTGTGATTGACTGTGTCAAAGGCAGCACTTAAATCTATAAGAACTAAAATCGAACAGTCCCCTCTGTCTGCAGTCAGCAGTAGGCCATCAGTGACCTTAACTAGAGCTTTCTCGGTACTATGAAGTGCTCTAAAACCAGACTGGAAACTGTTAAAAACACTTAGTATTCATAAAAGAAATCAATTGAGATAAAATTACTCTCTCTAGAACTTTAGATTAAAAAGACAATTTGGAGATTGGTCAGTAGTTACTTAAGGACAGGGGATCTAAATTAGGTTTCTTCAGCAATGGGTGAACAATGGCATGCTTAAAACTGTCTGGAAAGGAACCAGAGGCCAGAGAATTATGAAGAATTTGCAGAATAACAGGGCTAACAGTTGAAAATACCTCCTTGAACAGCTTAGTGGGAATGATATCTAAGATGCAGGAGGAGTTCATATTGGAGACTGTGCTCTCTAACACTGAAATTGTAATTGGTTGGAACTGGGTAAAAGAGGCAGAATCAACTGTGCATAACTGTATTCCACTGACTTGCGGTTTCTACTGCAGCGGTCATACCAGTTTCCTGTTTGTTGGTGTGTGCTATTGACAATGGCATTGTTTTTGTGATTTACCATGGATAAATGCCAACGACATGCACAGAATTGTCGACAAACTTTCACCTGCACCTACCAGCAAACAGATGAAAAGTTTCAAGTTGTATATATCACGTTACGTCCACAATTCTGTCCGCCCGTCCATCCACTCATCCTCTTAATTGTGGACGTAACTTGAAACTTTTCACCCGTTTGCTGGTAGGTGCAGGTGAAAGTTTGTCGACAATTCTGTGCATGTCGTTGGCATTTATTCATTTTAAATCTTGCAGGCATCACGAAAAATACGCTATTGTCAATAGCACGCGGCAACAAACAGGAAAGTGGTGTGACCGCTGCTGTAGAAACCAGAAGTCAGTGGACTACAGTTATGCACAGAGGCGACTAACATGGGGAGTCGAACGAAGGCAAGGGCCAGGCTGGATTTGAGACCTGATATTCTCCATCTTATTTACAAAATGAATGAGAAAGCTTTTGGACAACTCAACATCAACATT